>NC_057795.1:601783298-602083298 GCF_018294505.1 Triticum aestivum | reverse complement strand
ACCAGTAGGCTGCTGACAGAACACCTGCTCGTCGAGATGGCCATGCAGGAAAGCATTAGACACATCGAGCTAGTGGACCGGCAAGGCGCGAGAAACAGCAAGCTGGAGAACATTGCGAATCGTGTCTGGTTCGACAACCGGGGCGAAGGTGTGGGTGAAGTCCACGCCGGCACGCTGGCGGAAGCCGCGCGCCACTCAACGCGCCTTGTAGCGCTCGAGAGAACCATCGGGGCGAGTCTTGTGGCGGAAGACCCACTTGCCAGTGATGACATTGGCACGGGGAGGCCGCGGAACAAGCTGCCACGTACGGTTGCACTGCAGGGCGTCAAACTCCTCACGCATCGCAGCTAGCCAGTTCGGATCCCGAAGGGCTGCGCGAGCAGAGGTGGGGAGCGGAGACGGAGCCGAGGTAGATGCAGCACACGCGTACTCGTCCGACGGGTAGCGCATGCTGGGACAAAGTGTCCCAGTCCGAGCCCGAGTGACCACACCGGTGAGGGGTGCGGCTGCAGCAACGCGGGCCGCGGGGGCCGTGGCGGGGGCCTTAGTGCGGGCCGTGGCGAGGGCGGCCGCGGCCGCGGTGACGGGGGCCGCCGCAGGGGCCGCGACGGCGAGGGCCGCAGTAGCAGGGGCCGCCGGCGCGGGGTGCGCGGGCAGGGCCGAGTCTGGTGCGTGGCTGGGCGGTCCGCCAGAGGTGGAGACAGGGGCGAACCGCGCCGCGGGAGACGCCGAAGGTGACGGTACCTTCTAAAACGGGAACACCAGCTCATCAAAGTACACATGCTGCGAAGTGAAAATGCGGTGGGACACTAAATCATTGCACCGGTAACCTTTGGTGTTGGGAGGATAACCAAGGAAAATGCAAGGAAGAGACCGGGGAGCGAGTTTGTGAGGAGCAGTGGACGCGGTGCTAAGATAACAGACACACCCGAAGATGCGAAGACCATCATAAGATGGAGCCTCACCGAAGAGGAGATAGTGAGGAGTGTAGTTCCAGCGGGAACGATAGGGGTGAATGCTAATAAGGAGGCTGGCGGGCGCGAGCGTGTCCGGCCAGAACCGAGAAGGCACGTAGGAGTGGAAGAGCAACGTGCGGACACAGTCATTAAGAGTGCGAAGGACGCGCTCGGGGCGGCCATTCTGCTGGGACGTGTAGGGGCAGGTGAGACGAAAGATGGTGCCATGGGACGCAAGTAAATTGCGGACGACGACGTTGTAAAACTCCTTGTCGTTGTCAGTTTGCAAGGCGAGAATAGGACGACCGAACTGTGTGGTGACATATGAATAAAAGGCTGTGAGTGTGGCAAGAGCGTCGGACTTGCGACGGAGAGGGAATGTCCATGCATAATGAAAAAAAATCATCCAGTATCACCAAATAGTATAAATAGCCCGTGTTGCTAGCAACCGGGACTTCCAAACATCACTATGCAATAACTGAAATGGAAAGATGGAAATATTTGTAGACTCGCTAAAGGAAAGACAAACGTGCTTGCCAAGACGGCAGGCCTCAAAAGTGTGATCGTCGACCTTATTACATGAGAAAGAAAAACTCTGAAGAATCTGACGCATAACGGTGGAGTTGGGATGACCGAGACAGGCATGCCAAAGATCGACACTGGCGGCAAAGGTGACAGGACGACGGGTGGTGGTAGCGCCGGAGGGAAGCACTGGGTAAAGCTCGTCCGGGCTGTCACATCGGTGGAGTACCATCCGTGTACGAGCGTCCTTCACAGAAAAACCGATATCGTCAAATTCAACAGTGATAGGATTCTCACGAGCAAGGCAACGAACAGAAACGAGATTAGTGACTAAGTCAGGAGACACAAGAACATTAGGCATATTGACAGGAGTAGAAGTAGAGGGAAAAGACATATGACCGACATGTGTAATGGGTAGGGAGGAACCGTTACCAACGGTGATACGGGTGGGAGTATGAACGAGAGTGGCAGACGTGAGGTTATCGGGATGAGTAGTCATGTGAGTGGTGGCGCCCGAGTCCATGTACCAGTCACCACCATCACCATAGGAGCTCGGTGACTGGGCGGAATGCAGAGCAGTGAGCAGGGACGGGTCCCACGGCGGCGGCACCTGAGGAGGGTAAAATTCTCCATAGGCCGGCGCGGGAGCTGCACCGAAGGCCGACACGGCGGCGGCGCTGTAGGTGGGCGCGGCCCCGTAGGCCGGCTCGGCGGCAGCGCCGTAGGCCGGCGCGGCCCCGTAGGTGGGCGCAGGTGGGGGGGGGCACCGTAGCCGCTGTAGGGAGCGGCGTTCTGTGCGGCGAAGAGAGCCTGGTGGCCCGCTGGGCGAAGCCCAAGGATGCCCGGAGCAGGAGCCCGAGGGACCGGCATCGAGTACGCATGGACGACGCCAGTCCACGGGTTGGTGTCGTACGTCCATGGAGGAGTCACCTGCTGCTGGTGCAGCCGAGACCCCCTCCCTCCCCCCACAGCGCCTGTTGCTGCTTGTGGCCGCCCCCGTGGCGGTTGCCGTGGTGTCTGCCACCCGGCTGCTGGGGGGCAGCGGGAGGGGGAAGTACCCAGGAGGCGCGGGGGACGGCGGCTGCTGGCGCGGCGCGGGTGGGGTGGCCGATGGAGGGCGCCACATAAGGTGCCGGCAGCGAGGGCGTGATGCTGCACACGCTTCTTGACCCCCTTCATCCGGTGGTCCTCCAACCGCAAGTACGCCACGAACTTGAGGAAGGAGGTCTCCGGCATCAAGGTGAGGTTGGAGGCGGCATTGTCGAAGTCCTCTTTCAGGCCGGCTGTGAGCGTGCTGAGGAGGAGGTCGTCATCCACCTTGGCTCCAATGTCGCGGAGCTCATCCGCCAACGTCTTCAAGCGGCGGCAGTAGTCATCAATGGACTGGTCATCCTGGTGGCAGTCAAAAAATTCCTGCTGCAAAAAAACGCGGCGCTGAAGCTTGTTGTCGGTGAAGAGGCCGTTCAGCTTGACCCGCATGGCGCGGGCGTCATCGCCGACGCTCATGACCGTGTGGAACAAGTCCTTGAAGATGCTGGTGAAGAACCACCGGATGATCGTGGCGTCGATCACGGTCCACTCGGCGTCGTCCACCATGGCGCGGGAGTCAACGATGCAATCCACATGATCCACGAGGTTGTTCTCGCGGAAGAGCGGCGAGAAGTACGTCTTCCACACGAAGTACGTGGAGTTGGAGGCGTCGAGGACGACGGGGACGCGTGCGTGGACGTTGATGTCGCGGATCTCAGCAGGGTCGACGGTGATGGGGTTGAATTAGGTGGAGGCGTTGGACGACATGGCTGCGAGGGCATGGGGAAGGAGGCGGCGCGGCTGTGGAGGAGCGGCGCGGCGGTGGGAGGTGGGCGGCGCGGTGGGAGGGCGGCACGGCGGGGAGGAGAGGGCGGCCGGAGGTGCGCGTGGGGAGGTGGGGTGGCGGCGGCGGCTAGGGTTTACGGAAGCGGTAGAATCGACTTGCAATAGATACCATGTAGAGAATGATTTGATGCATCGATAATTGATTGATCGTGCACTAGGTACATATATATAGGTACAAGGGGCGCGACCGGTATCTTGTCTCCTAAGATACACGTACATATAGAGGGAGACAGACACTACAGATACTGCATACATAACCCAGACCTACGTATATGTACACATGTTCAACACTGTAGAATTTGTTGTGGCTTCATCGAAATAGAGCAGGTGACGTGATCCCCTTGTCGGCGGTGTATATTAACTCTGCCCTCGCAGATCGGTTATACCAATCCGGCACTTCTAAAAGGAGCTAGGATAGTGACAAGAGGAGATGTGTTTGGTGAACCTCTCCTAGAAATTTTTATGCGTTTTGGTGCAAACTGATGGTGGAGATGAGAACATATCCTTCGGTCAGAAAGGGCGTCGTAGTTTTTTTATGGGATGAAATAAAGACGAGTCTTGTAAATCTGGTCCATTTTACCATTATTACGAGCCTTGCACCAATCTCAAAGCGTCTCTTCAACAAAGTGTCTGTCCCGCACCCCACTTTATATGTAAAGCAACATCACCTAAATTACACGGGTCCCGCACCCCACTTTATATGTAAAGCAACATCAACCCCACTTTATTTCCATTAAGAGGACCCGAACCTGGGTAAACACTGTGCCCTTTGTTTATAGTTATCATCGGTCCTCAGACATACAGCTTGGGCCCCCCTATCTGAGAGCTCCGTTGTATCGTCCACAGAAGGATCGATGGATCACCTCTTCATCAACAACAATGCTGCGTCCAGGGAAACCTTTCTCCCCGGGCAGGTCTTTGTGTTCGATGGCTTTGTGCTTCGCGCCAACTCGATCAGCCTCCTCGAGTAGGTCAACAGTTATGCCCCCGGCCACCAGATCAGGTTTGGAAACCTGAACTATGTCGCTGACATCTTAGGAGACCTGGTCTTCGACGGGTTCGCGGCCTCGGCTGCTATTCCGTGCCCCCGCCAAGAAGACTCTTCGGATCCCATGTTCGATCATGTTCAGGGCTCAACACTCATACCCACCCCGGCCTTAGATCTGGGGCGGGTCTCATTGTCCGAGGACAAGAGCGCGAGCCCCGCCGGACCTCTTCCCCTTGTGGAACTCCCGACCGAAGACCCAGATGCAATCTTAGACTTGGCTCTGGGCAACCACCCCGAACTGTCGAGGTATGCGCTCATTGGGTCCGATCAGGTGTCCCATGCCGAACTCGGCCCTGCAGATCCATAGTTTTTGGTCATACTTCCGCTCCTAGACGAAACATTGGGATTGATGCAGGCTCTCGCCATCACCGGGGCTTTATCTCCAAACTGTATCCAGCTCAGGCTAGAGGCTGAGAGCGGGGAATTTTACGCCCCACCCACCACCCACTTAGTAGCAACTGTCGAGGATTTAACCGACATGCTGGACTACGCATCCGAAGACATCGACGGTATGGACGACGATGCAGACGCCGAACCGAGCCAAGTCCAACCCATCACAGGCATTGGACGGCCGCTTCAAGTTACGATGTATACATGGTGGACACTCCTAATAAAAAGGACGACGAGGATGATCAGAACCCTGATGAGGACAAACCCATCGATAAACCACCAAAGCACCGATGTCAGCGGCGCCGCTCACGATCGCGTCGGGTGAAGGGCAGTAATACCGGCACCGGAGACAATGAGACCCGGATGATGTTGTAGATCCCGAATACCCCGTCGAGCCCACGTCCGACCAGGACGAGAGGGAAGAGGGTGAACATAGTCCCGAACACCCTGATCACGAAGATTTAGAGGACAACAACTATATGCCAGAATCCGAAGAGGAGGTCAGCCTCGGCGACGAAGATTTTATCGTCCCAGAGGAATCCCTCGAACAAGAACGCTTCAAGCGACAGCTCATTGCTACAGCCCGGAGCCTGAAAAAGAAACATCAGCAGCTCAAAGCCGAACATGATACGCTCAATGAAAGGTGGACTAAGGTCCTGGCCGCTGAGGAATACGGTCACAAGCGACCTATCAAAAGTTACCCTAAGTGAAAGATGCTGTCGCAATTCGATGATGAAGCCCTTGAGCCAATACCATCGAAATACAATCAGGCAGATCAACCAGACCGACCACCACGTGGACGGGACAAAGCGGCATATCAAGTCGAACACCAACCCGCACCCCCTCGCCGAAGAGGTAGGGAGACAGCAGCCATGGGATATACATATGACTTGCAATGTGACCTAGCCAATAAAGTTGGTTAGCCTAGATCAATCCATGGATCAAGGGGTCGTGCCCCGGCACGAGACAACGGCTATGAAACCCGGCGTGACGACCATTACTATACTCAGGATCAGAACTGAACTCAGATGTCAGCCGATCTCCGCCGTGATATTGCACGATATAGAGGGGCCGCACACCCTTTCTGCTTCACCGATGAGGTCATGCAGCACCAATTTCTGGAAGGATTTAAACCTGAAACACCGAATAGTATGATGGAACAATGGATCCGGTCGTCCAAATTGAGGATTTTCTTCTCCACATTCACATGGCTCGAGGTGATGACCTTCATGCCATCAAATATCTTCCTCTAAAGCTGAAGGGACCAACACGGCACTGGCTAAACAGGCTCCCAGAAAACTCCATTGGAACCTGGGAAGATTTGGAAGATGCCTTTCGGGCCAACTTTCAGGGCACTTATGTCCGGCCACCGGATGCTGACGACTTGAGTCACATAAGCCAGCAACCAGGCGAATCAGCTCGTAAACTTTGGAATCGGTTCTTAACTAAAAAAACAGATCATGGATTGTCCGGACGCCGAAGCCTTAGGGGCTGATACGTCTCCAACATATCTACTTTTCCAAACACTTTTGCCCTTGTTTTGGACTCTAACTTGCATGATTTGAATAAAACTAACCCAGACTGGCGCTGTTTTCAGCAGAACTACCATGATGTTGTTTTATGTGTAGAAAAGAAAAGTTCTCGGAATGTCCTGGAAATCCATGGAGGCACTTTTTGGAATTAATAAGAATTTTTGGCGAAAGAATTAATGCCAGGGGGCCCACAACCTGTCCACGAGACAAGGGGCGTGCCCCCCCCTAGGGCGCGGCCTCCTATCTCGTGGCCCCCCTAGACCTCCTCCGACCTCAACTCCAACTCCATATATTCCGTTTCGGGGAGAAAAAAATCAGAGAGAAAGTTTCATCGTGTTTTACGACATGGAGCCGCCGCCAAGCCCTAATCTCTCTCGGGAGGGCTGATCTGGAGTCAGTTCAGGGCTCCGGAGAGGGGGATTCGTCGCCGTCGTCATTATCAACCATCCTCCATCACCAATTTCATGATGCTCACCGTCATGCGTGAGTAATTCCATTGTAGACTTGCTGGACGGTGATGGGTTGGATGAGATTTACCATGTAATCAAGTTAGTTTTGTTAGGGTTTGATCCTTAGTATCCACTATGTTCTGAGATTGATGTTGCTATGACTTTGCTATGCTTAATGCTTGTCACTAGGGCCCGAGTGCCATGATTTCAGATCTGAACCTATTATGTTTTCATGAATATATGTGTGTTCTTGATCCTATCTTGCAAGTCTATAGTCACCTATTATGTGTTATGATCCGACAACCCCGAAGTGACAATAATCGGGATACTTCTCGGTGATGACCGTAGTTTGAGGAGTTCATGTATTCACTATGTGTTAATGCTTTGGTCCGGTTCTCTATTAAAAGGAGGCCTTAATATCCCTTAGTTTCCACTAGGACCCCGTTGCCACAGGAGGGCAGGACAAAAGACGTCATACAAGTTCTTTTCCATAAGCACGTATGACTATTTACGGAATACATGCCTACATTACATTGATGAATTGGAGCTAGTTCTATATCACCCTATGTTATAACTATTGCATAAGGAACCGCATCCGACATAATTATCCATCACTGATCCATTGCCTACGAGCTTTTCACATATTGTTGTTCGCTTATTTACTTTTTCGTTCCTACTGTTACAACAACTACAAAAACCCAAAAACATTTATCTTTACTGTTGCTACCATTACCATTACTATCATACCACTTTTGCTACTAAACACTTTGCTGCAGATACTAAGTTATCCAGGTGTGGTTGAATTGACAACTCAACTGCTAATACTCAAGAATATTCTTTGGCTCCCCTTGTGTCGAATCAATAAATTTGGGTTGTACTTCACCCTCGAAAGCTGTTGCGATCCCCTACACTTGTGGGTTATCAAGACTAATTTCTGGCGCCGTTGCCGGGGGGCCTAGCTCTATTCTCTGAGTCACTTGGGATTTATATCTGTTGATCACTATGAAAAACTTGAAAGACGCTAAGACCAAGATTTTGCCCTCAACTACGAGGGGAGGTAAGGAACTGCCATCTAGCTCTGCACTAGATTCTCCTTCTGTTATTAGTAGGCTTGCGACACCTAAACCTGCTACTGCTATGAATTCTGATATGTCGTATGTTATTGATGATGCCACTTCTGCTATGCATGATGAAACTACTTCTGTGCATGATACTACTTTGCCATTAGGTGAATTTCTTGATGAACAACTTGCTAGAGTTAGGGGGAATGAAAATATTGAAGAACCTATTATTGATGATAGTGATGATGAAGGTTCCCCCAATGATTACGTATTACCTGTTGTTCCTAAGGGTTATGTTATGAATGAAGCAGCTGCTAGGGAAACTCTTGCTTGCAATGATAGAAATGATCTTAAGAAATTATTAGCTAAATGGAAGCAGCAGTCTCTTAATGCTAGAATGAAACCCGATCCTGCTTTTGCTACTTCACCTATCTGTGTTACTAATAAGGATTATGAATTCTCTGTTGATCCTGATATTATTACTTTAGTTGAATCTGATCCTTTTTATGGCCTTGAATCTGAAACTATTGTGGCACATCTTACCAAGTTGAATGATATAGCCACCCTGTTCACTCATGATGAGAAGTCTCGCTATGTATACATCCTTAAGATATTTCCGTTCTCATTAAAGGGCGATGCTAAGACTTGGTATAATTCTCTTGCTCCTGGTTGTGTGCGTAGTCCCCAGGATATGATTTATTACTTCTCTGCTAAATATTTCCCTGCTCATAAGAAACAAGCTGCCTTGCGGGAAATATATAATTTTGTGCAAATCAAAGAAGAGAGTCTCCCACAAGCTTGGGGGAGGCTTCTCCGTTTACTTAATGCTTTGCCTGATCATCCTCTTAAGAAAAATGAAATACTTGATATCTTTTATAATGGACTAACCGATGCTTCCAAGGACTACTTGGATAGTTCTGCTGGTTGTGTTTTCAGGGAAAGAACAGTCGACGAAGCTGAAATATTATTGAATAATATGTTGACTAATGAAAATAATTGGACTCTTCCCGAGCCAGTTCCTGAAGTAATTCCTGAACCAATTGAGCCAACTCCTAAGCCTATTCCTAAACCCACTCCGAAGAAGAGAGGTGTTTTATTTCTCAGTCCTGAAGATATGCAAGAGGCATAGAAATCAATGAAAGAAAAAGGTATTAAAGCTGAAGATGTTAAGAATTTACCTCCTATTGAAGAAATACATGGTCTTAATATACCGCCTGAAGAACCACATTGTCTTTATAACCCGACACAGGTAGTAAAGGTAAATTCTCTCTATAGATATGATAAAGTTGAAATACCCTCTACTAAATTTCATAGCCCTTGCTTAGATGAATTTGATGACTTTATGGCTAGACAAGAAAGTTTTAATGCCTATGTTGGTAGAGAGTTAAAGAATAATGCTTTCGAGATAGGACGCGTAGGCGATAATCTGGCTAGAGTTAAAGATGAACTTCACCGCGTTAGCAAATATGCTTCTATGGTTGCTACTCAAGCTGAGCAAGTACTCAAAGCTCAAAATGATTTGCTTGATGAATTGAATAGTAAAAATGACGTTGCATGCTTCTAGTGAACCTACTGTAGACACACCTGAGAATCCCAATGATATTTCTATTTCTAATGCTGAAACACAATCAGGTGATGAACATGAACCTAGTGATAATGTTAATGATAATGTTCATGTTGATGCTCAACCTAGCAAAGATAATGATGTAGAGATTGAACCTGCTGTTGATCTTGATAACCCACAATCAAAGAATCAACGTTATGATAAGAGAGATTTTGTTGCTAGGAAGCACGGTAAAGAAAGAGAACCATGGGTTCAGAAACCCATGCCCTTTCCTCCTAAACCATCCAAGTCAAAGGATGACGAGGATTTTGAGCGCTTTGCTGAAATGATTAGACCTGTTTTCTTACGTATGCGCTTAACTGATATGCTCAAAGTAAATCCCTATGCTAAGTATATGAAGGATATCATTACAAATAAAAGAAAGATACTCGAAGCTGAAATTTCCACCATGCTTGCTAATTACACTTTTAAGGGTGGAATACCAAAGAAACTTGGAGATCCGGGTGTTCCAACTATACCATGTTCCATTAAAATAAATTATGTTAGAACTGCTTTATGTGATCTTGGAGCCAGTGTTAGTGTTATGACTCTCTCTTTATATTGTAGACTTGAATTGAATAAGTTGACACCTACTGAAATATCTTTGCAAATGGCTGATAAATCAACTGCTATACCTGTCGGTATTTGTGAGGATGTGCTTGTTGTGGTGGCAAATGTCACTATCTTAACGGACTTTGTTATTCTTGATATTCCTGAGGATGATAGTATGTCTATTATCCTTGGTAGACCTTTTCTTAATACTGCAGGGGCTATTATTGATTGCTACAAAGGCAATTTCACTTTTCATATTAATGGTAATGAGCACATGGTACACTTTTCGAGGAAACAATCTCAATTTCATAGTATCAATTCTATTGAAAAAGTTCCAACTATCATTTTTGGAGGTTTTGAATTTCCTCTCCCTACTGTCAAGAAAAAGTATGATATTCTTATTGTTGGGGATTTCCATATCCCCGTTGAGGTAACTTAGTGTCATTCAAAATTTCTCTGGTTCCGTGTTATTCAGAATGAGTTTGTTAACAAGACTTGATCAACCTTGTTAGCGGGTTCATTTTGATGATCACGAGATGGATGAAACTAGAAGGCACAACCTTCTGTACCCTCTTTTTACTTTCTATTATTTAGAATAAATAAAGCAAAAAAATAGTATTATCTGTCTGTTTTCTGAATTATCCGTGCATTAAAAAATAGTCCGAAAATAAAAGTGCTCCAAATGCCCTACAAATTTAGTATGATTTTTTCTGGAATATTTGAGGATTTTAGGCACTGAAAACACTGCAGGAGGGGCAAGCACCAGGCCACGAGAGAGGAGGGCGCGCCCCCCTGTCTCGTGGGCCCCTGGTGGCTCCCCTCCACTTATGCCAGCACCCATACACTTCATCTTCTACCCAGAAAAATCCCCATCCAGCTCAAGCACGAGTTCTACCTCGTTTTGCTGCAATTTTCAATCTCTTAGCTCAAAGCTCCATTCACAAAACTGGTTTGGGAGATTGTTGCTTGGTATGTGACTCCTCCATTGGTCCAATTAGTTTTTGTTCTAGTGCTTTATTCATTGCAAATTTTTGCTGCTTAGGTGACCATGTTCTTGAGCTTGCATGTTAAATTTTTGAGGTCCCAAGCAATTCCAATGCATGTTATAGGCTCTAGGCACTTGTAGGAGTAGTTGCTATCAATCTTGTTTAGTTTTATCCTCTTTTATTTTGAAGTTACTAAAATCTCAGAAATTTTCAGAAAATGTTAAGGAGGCTTTTTAAAGGCTCTTCTAGCCAAAGCTCTCAGGAAAAACAAGCCAAAGAGAAGGAAAAAGCCAAGTACAATCTTCCTCGCTTAGCGGAAGTACGGTTGTGCGAATGGCCATGTGAGGATTTCTTGAAAGAAGCCGGAATCCATGAAGACTTTTATGCTTTAATCGAGACTGCAGGCCCCACCGGTTTCATCAACGACCGAATCGATCAGTATCTCTTGCTTACCAATACTTTCGTGCAAAACTTTCATTATTATCCTAAGAAATCACCGCCTCCAGTATCATTTCATTTATATGATGAATTCAAAGAAATGTCTTTACGTCATTTTTGCGCGTTATGTAGGATACCTTATGAGGGAGAATTAGATGAACCCCATCGTGAAGATGTGGGTGGCTTTGTTAATACTATTGCTGTAGAGGAGCCAAAGAAGGGCTCTGAGGCGAAGGTCTCTAGCATACACTTTCCTCTTTTACGCTATTTTTCTATATTTGCTAGTAGATGCTTGATTGGTCATGGAAATAGTGGAAACTTGAGCATTCCTGATATTATCACTCTTCAACATGCTTTGCTTGGGGACAATACTTTTAATTTGGGTCCCGTCGTTGCTAAACGACTAGCCCTGAATTGTACGAAACGTCCCATATTTGGAGGTATCTATGCTGCACGTCTTGCTAAACATTTTCAGATACCCATTAGGCATCTTGAGGAGGAGGAGATAAAATTGCCTCCTCACATTTTAGATTACAAGAGCATGGTAGCACACAAGTTTATTGTTGACAACGAAGAAAAGATGCTTTTGTATAAACTTAGTTTCAATAAGAAACTTTTTGAGATTATTATTTTTCTTGCGCCTCTGTTGTTTGATTTGCTTACAGGAAATTTTCTTGTCACACTGGAGGTGGTGAACAATCATCAAGCTCAAGCTTTTACTCCAGAACCTAAACCTGAGCCGGAACCTGAGCTAGACCCTTATCGTACATCATCTGTCCAGTGGGATTCGGAGATGACCAACCAGTATTATCCTGATTATACCTCTCATTACACCCGAGAGAGTAGCGGCGGTCCTTGGTATTAAACTAACTTAGGCCAAAGCCTAAGCTTGGGGGAGTACGTATTTCTCACCGACTTTACATTCATGTTCACACACTAGTTGTCGGTGCTCATACTCTTTCATTGTATTATCCATGCTAGTTTAAATTTCTTTTTCTAGTTTTCTTCTTGTGTGTTTGATAAACCTTAAGAAAAACCAAAAAAAATTAGTTTGTTTAATTTCCTTGCCTGTAGTAGGAATTAAAATGAAAACCCAAAAAGATTTCTCGTTCTTCTTTTACTTGTTGGGAGCTTTCCCGTGTAAA
Source organism: Triticum aestivum (assembly GCF_018294505.1). Lineage (NCBI taxonomy): Eukaryota > Viridiplantae > Streptophyta > Magnoliopsida > Poales > Poaceae > Triticum > Triticum aestivum. The sequence goes on along the minus strand of NC_057795.1, from coordinate 602,070,741 downwards.
TAGTTTTCTTTTCTTTTCTTTCTTTTGGGGGTCGAGAAGACCATATTGAAAATGATTAGTGGCTCATATATGCATGATTGTTTATTTAATTTAGAGCCTATATTATCTGTGTTTTCTCTTGAGTTGAATGCTTGCAGATTCCAGCTTAGTCCAATGCATGTGCACTCTTATTATTATACACATCGTTCGGTCGTGCAAGTGAAAGGCAATAATGATGATATATGATGGACTTATTGGGATGAGAAAAACTGGTATGAACTCGACCTCTCTTGTTTTTGTAAATATTATGAGTTCATTGTTCCTGAGTCAGCTATTATGAAGTAAACATATTTGCAATGACATTTAGAGATTATAGTTACTTGTGCCATGCTTGATTAGCTATGAGTTATAATGGTTTACCTATAATGGTTTACCTTGCGTGCCAACATGCTATTAGAATGATTATGATGTGATATGATGGGATGGTATCCTCGTTTGAATGAATTGAGTGACTCGACTTGGCACATGTTCACGCATGTAGTTGAATCAAATCAACATAGCCTTCATGATATTTATGTTCATGGTGGATTATATCTTACTCATGCTTGTACTCGGTGTGAATTAATTTTAATGCATGTTTACGACTGTTGTCGCTCTCTCAGTTGGTTGCTTCCCAGTCTTTTGCTAGCCTTCACCTGTACTAAGCGGGAATACTGCTTGTGCATCCAAACTCCTTAAACCCCAAAGTGGTTCCATATGAGTCCACTATACCTACCTATATGCGGTATTTACCTGCCGTTCCAAGTAAATTTGTATGTGCCAAACTCCAAACCTTCAAATGAAATTATGTTTTGTATGCTCGAGCAGCTCATGTTACAACTAGGGCTGCCTATATCTTCCATGCTAGGTGGGTTATTCTCAAGAGGAGTGGACTCCGCTCCTCATTCACGAGAAAGGGCCGGTAACTGGGATGCCCAGTCCCATGATCCAAAAAGATCAAAGCAAATCAAAATAATTAAACAAAACTCCCACAGGGCTATTGTATGTTGGAGGCACTCATTGTTTCGAGAAAGACATGGATTGATGCTTGTTGGTGGTTGGGGGAGTATAAACCTTTACCATTCTGTTTGGGAACTGCCTATAATGCATGTAGTATGTAAGATACAACCATCTCATAGTTGTTGTGTTGACAGTGAAAGTATGCCGCTCAAAATGTTATTCAATCTCTATTTTAAAATCGAGCTCTGGCACCTCTACAAATCCCTGCTTCCCTCTGTGAAGGGCCTATCTATTTACGTTTTATGTTGAGTCATCACCCTTCTTATTAAAAGCACCCGCTGGAGAGCACACTGTCCTTTGCATTCATTATTATTGGTTTATATTGGGTATGACTTGACTGGATCTGTTTTACCATGAATTACAATGTTTAGTCAGTCCTTGATCTTTAAAGGTGCTCTGCATTTATGTTTTGCGGTCTCAGAAAGGGCTAGCGATATACCATTTTGTTATATCATGTTATGATTATTTTGAGAAAGTGTTGTCATCCGAGTTTCATTATTATGGCTCGCTAGCTGATTATGTCATTGATATGAGTAATTTTGAGAGCTAAGCGTTATTGTGAGTATGGTTAGTTCATAATATTTGCTGAAACTTGAATGCTGGCTTTTCATGTTACAACAACAAGAGCAAACAGAGTTTGTAAAAGTTTTTCTTTATCACTTTCAGTTTATCAACTGAATTGCTTGAGGACAAGCAAAGGTTTAAGCTTGGGGGAGTTGATACGTCTCCAATGTATCTACTTTTCCAAACACTTTTGCCCTTGTTTCGGACTCTAACTTGCATGATTTGAATGAAACTTACCCGGACTGACGCTGTTTTCAGCAGAACTACCATGATGTTGTTTTATGTGTAGAAAAGAAAATTTCTCGGAATGTCCTGGAAATCCACTGAGACACTTTTTGGAATTAATAAGAATTTTTGGCGAAAGAATTAATGCCAGGGGGCCCATAGCCTGTCCACGAGATAGGGGGAGCCTCCCCTAGGGCGCGGCCTCCTATCTGGTGGGCCCCCTGGACCTCCTATGACCTCAACTCTAACTCCATTTATTCCGTCTCGGGGAGAAAAAAATCAGAGAGAAAGTTTCATCGTGTTTTACGACACGGAGCCGCCGCCAAGCCCTAATCTCTCTCGGGAGGGCTGATCTAGAGTCCGTTCAGGGCTCCGGAGAGGCGGATTCGTCGCCGTCGTCATCATCAACCATCCTCCATCACCAATTTCATGATGCTCACCGCCGTGCGTGAGTAATTCCATCGTAGGCTTGTTGGACGGTGATGGGTTGGATGAGATTTACCATGTAATCAAGTTAGTTTTGTTAGGGTTTGATCCCTAGTATCCACTATGTTCTGAGATTGATGTTGCTATGACTTTGCTATGCTTAATGCTTGTCACTAGGGCCCGAGTGCCATGATTTCAGATCTGAACCTATTATGTTTTCATGAATATATGTGTGTTCTTGATCCTATCTTGCAAGTCTATAGTCACCTATTATGTGTTATGATCCGACAAACCCGAAGTGACAATAATTGGGATACTTCTCGGTGATGACCGTAGTTTGAGGAGTTCATGTATTCACTATGTGTTAATGCTTTGGTCCGGTTCTCTATTAAAAGGAGGCCTTAATATCCCTTAGTTTCCACTAGGACCCCGCTGCCACGGGAGGGTAGGACAAAAGACGTCATACAAGTTCTTTTCTATAAGCACGTATGACTATTTACGGAATACATGCCTACATTACATTGATGAATTGGAGCAAGTTCTATATCACCCTATGTTATAACTATTGCATGAGGAATCGCATCCGGCATAATTATCCATCACTGATCCATTGCCTACGAGCTTTTCACATATTGTTCTTCGCTTATTTACTTTTCCGTTGCTACTGTTACAACTACTAAAAAAACCCAAAAACATTTATCTTTACTGTTGCTACCGTTACCATTACTATCATACCACTTTTGCTACTAAACACTTTGCTGCAGATACTAAGTTATCCAGGTGTGGTTGAATTGACAACTCAACTGCTAATAGTCAAGAATATTCTTTGGCTCCCCTTGTGTCGAATCAATAAATTTGGGTTGTACTTCACCCTCGAAAGCTGTTGCGATCCCCTACACTTGTGGGTTATCAGCGGTCTTCAAACACAGCGTCCGAGACAAATGGCTCGCCCAACACCTCGGGCAGGAAAAACCGAAGACCATGGCAGCCTTAACTGCACTTATGACCCGCTTTTGTGCAGGCGAGGATAGCTGGTTGGCTCGTAGAAGCAACAGCTCAGGCGACCCCAGCACTTCTGAGCTAAGGGACGGCAATGGTAAACCTCGTTGCCATAAAAACAAATGTCGGAACAACAACGACAGCGCAGATGATATGGCAATCAATGCCAGATTCAGCGGCCCTAAGTCCAGTCAGCGAAAGAAGCCTTTCAAAGGCAACAAAGACGGGCCATCCATCTTGGATAAAATCCTCGAGAGGCCTTGTCAGATTCATGGCACACCTGATAATCCTACGAACCACACCAACAGGAATTGTTGGGTTTTCAAACAGGCCGCTAAGATAAACATTGAACACAAGGGAAAGGGACCTCCAAGCAAATACGATGATGAGCCCCGTCAGCCGAATACCGAGCAGGGGTCAGAAGCAGTTTCCTCCAGAAGTAAAGACAGTGAACATGATCTATGTCACTCACATTCCCAAAAGGGAGTGCAAGCGCGCACTACAGAATGTCTATGCTGTAGAGCTTGTCGCCCCCAAGTTCAACCCATGGTCAGCCTGTCCGATCACCTTTGATCGCAGGGATCACCCAACCAGTATCCATCACGGGGGATCGTCCGCCCTGGTACTTGATCCAATTATTGACGGTTACCACCTCATGAGTCCTTATGGACGGAGGTAGCAGTCTCAACTTGATTTATCAAGACACTGTCTGTAAGATGGGCATTAACCCATCAAGAATCAAGCGCTGTAACACTACCTTTAAAGGTGTGATAACAGGAGTGGAGGCCTGTTGCACGGGCTCACAGACGCTGGAGGTAGTATTCGGCTCCCCAGACAACTTTTGCCGGGAAGAATTGATCTTCGACATCGTCCCTTTCCGAAGTGGCTATCACGCACTGCTCTGACGAACTGCCTTTGCCCGCTTTAACGCAGTCCCGCACCTCATGGCATTATTACAGCCAATGGTAATATGGAGCGCTCCCTCCGTACCAAGGAGCACACCGCGGCACTCGTAGCCCAGGTGTATGGCGGCCTTATCAAGCCAAACAGTTCATCGGCCAATAAAGCCAATGATGTATCTAAACGAGTCTGGTGCGCGCATGATTGCGATAAATCAGCGGGTCCAGACCTTGATTAGCAGTTTGGCCTCCGCCGATCGCCCCATCAGGCCGCGACTTGCGTACCACGCGTACATAATTACACACTAAAAATACCCTGGGCGGCGCGGGAGGCACACTGCGGAGAAGGTACATAGAACGGCTTGACCCGACCTGGACCACATACATTTTCTTTCTCTTACTGCAGGTTCGTCAAGAGCCCTACTTGCTATATGGTTGTTTCAGGAGACCCTTCTGAATATAGTTTTTCTGAACCATCAAATACTCTTACCAAAGGATTTATTACTAAGGAGAAATGGCGCAGACGTGCGACAGGGCATCACTGGAGTTGTTGAACTATTATTTTCAGGCCCTGTGTTAGACTTTCCCTTATGTAAAAGTTTTTTTCTTCCTTTTTTTGGCATGTAACATGACCTTAATATTGAATAGCATTGTTTGTCGAAACATGCCTCGGTGTATCAATAAGGATATAACGGAAACAGATGATGGTCACCTTCTTGGTGGGATTCTTTTATTATCTAGTCATCTATGTTTCCCCCTTATGTTCGACGGACACACGTAGCTTGGCGCGGCCTTCATACCAGGGCCTGTATCAGGCCCACAAACTCTTAAGTCCGAACACCTATAGGGAACTCTTCAGCATCTCGGGTATTGCATTATATGCATCGGCTCCAAATCTTGTCTTTGGTCTATACTTGGGTTGCCCAGCTCCTGTGTTTTCTGTTGGGGAACGTAGTAATTTCAAAAAATTCCTACGCACACGCAAGATCATGGTGATGCATAGCAACGAGAGGGGAGAGTGTTGTCTACGTACCCTCGTAACCGAAAGCGGAAGCGTTAGAACAACGCGGTTGATGTAGTCGTACGTCTTCACGGCCCGACCGATCAAGCACCAAAACTACGGCACCTCCGAGTTCTAGCAGACGTTCAGCTTGATGACGATCCCTGGACTCCGATCCAGCAGAATGTCGGGGAAGAGTTCCGTCAGCATGACGGCGTGGGGACGATCTTGATGTTCTACCGTCGCAGGGCTTCGCCTAAGCACCGCTACAATATTATCGAGGATTATGGTGGAGGGGGGCACCGCACACGGCTAAGAGATCAAGAGATCAATTTTTGTGTCTATGGGGTGTCCCCCTGCCCCCGTATATAAAGGAGCTAGGGGGGAGGCGGCCGGCCAAGGAGTAGGGCGCGCCAAGGAGGGAGTCCTACTCCCACCGGGAGTAGGACTCCTCCTTTCCTAGTAGGAGTAGGAGAGAAGGAAGGGGAAGAGAGAAGGGAAGGAAAGAGGGGGCGCAGCCCCTCCCCCTAGTCCAATTCGGACTAGGCCTTGGGGGGGGGGGGGCGCGGCCTGCCCTAGGAAGCCCCTCTCTCTTTCCTGTATGGCCCAATAAGGGCAAATACTTCTCCCCAGCGAATTCCTGTAACTCTCCGGTACTCCGATAAATACCCGAGTCACTCGGAACCTTTTCGAAGTCCGAATATAGTCATCCAATATATCAATATTTACGTCTCGACCATTTAGAGACTCCTCGTCATGTCCCCGATCTTATCCGGGACTCTGAACTCCTTCGGTACATCAAAACTCATAAACTCGTAATATAACTGTCATCGAAACCTTAAGCGTGCGGACCCTACAGGTTCGAGAACAATGTAGACATGACCGAGACACATCTCCGGTCAATAACCAATAGCGGAACCTAGATTCTCATATTGGCTCCCACATATTCTACGAACATCTTTATCAGTCAAACCGCATAACAACATACGTTGTTGCCTTTGTCATCGGTATGTTATTTGCCCGAGATTCGATCGTCGGTATCTCAATACCTAGTTTACTCTCGTTACCGGCAAGTCAATTTAATCGTTATGTAATGCATCATCCCGCAACTAACTTATTAGTCACATTGCTTGCAAGGCTTATAGTGATGTGCATTACCGAGAGGGCCCAGAGATACCTCTCCGACAATCGGAGTGACAAATCCTAATCTCGAAATACGCCAACCCAACATGTACCTTTGGAGACACCTGTAGAGCTCATTTATAATCACACAATTACTTGTGACGTTTGGTAGCACACAAAGTGTTCCTCCGGTAAACGGGAGTTGCATAATCTCATAGTCATAGCAACATGTATAAGTCATGAAAAAAAGCAATAGCAACATACTATACGATCAAGTGCTAAGCTAACGGAATGGGTCAAGTCAATCACATCATTCTCCTAATGATGTGAACCCGTTAATCAAATGACAACTCTTTGTCCATGGCTAGGAAACATAACCATCTTTGATTAATGAGCTAGTCAAGGGGCATACTAGTGACACTCAGTTTGTCTATGTATTCACACATGTATCATGTTTTCGGTTAATACAATTCTAGCATGAATAATAAACATTTATCATGAAATAAGGAAATAAATAATAACTTTATTATTGCCTCTAGGGCATATTTCCTTCAGTCTTCCACTTGCACAAGAGTCAATAATCTAGTTCACATCGCCATGTGTTTTAACACCTATATTCATATCTGTATATGATTAACACCCATAGTTCACATTGTCATGTGACCAAACCCCAAATGGTTTACTAGAGTTAATAATCTAGTTCACTTTGCTATGTGATTAACACCCAAAGATTACTAAGGTGTGATCATGTTTTGCTCGCGAGAGGAGTTTAGTCAACGGGTCTGTCACATTCAGAGCCGTATGTATTTTGCAAATATTCTATTTCTACAATGCTCTGCACGGAGCTACTCTAGCTAATTGCTCCCACTTTCAATATGTATTCAGATTGAGACTTAGAGTCATCTGGATCGGTGTAAAAGCTTGCACCGATGTAACTCTTTACGACGGGCTCTTTTATCACCTCCATAATCGAGAAATATTTCTTTAGTCCTCACTAAGGATATTCTTGACCAATGTCCAGTGATCTACTCCTAGATCACTATTGTACTCCCTTGCCAATTTCAGAGCAAGGTATACAATAGGTCTGGTATATAGCATAGCATACTTTATAGAACCTATGAATGAGGCATAGGGAATGACTTTCATTCTCCTTTTCTATTTTCTGCCGTGGTCGGGATTTGCGTCTTACTCAATTTCACACCTTTGCAACACAGGCAAGAACTCTTTCTTTGACTGTTCCATTTTGAACTATTTCAAAATCTTGACAAGATATGTACTTATTGAAAAACTTATCAAGCGTCTTGATCTATCTCAATAGATCTTGATGCTCAATATGTAAGTAGCTTTACTGAGGTCTTTCTTTTTAAAGAACTCCTTTCAAATACTCCTTTATGCTTTCCAAAAAAATTCTACATCATTTCTGATCAACAATATGTTACTCACATATATTTATCAGAAAGGCGGTAGTGCTCCCACTCACTTTATTGTAAATACAGGCTTCACCGCAAGTCTGTATAAAACTATATGCTTTGATCAACTTATCAAAGCGTATATCCAACTCTGAAATGCTTGCACCAGTCCATAGATGGATCACTGGAACTTGCACATTTTGTTAGCATCTTTAGGATTGAAAAAACCTTCTGGTTGCATCATATGCAACTCTTTTTTAATAAATCCATTAAGGAATGCAGTTTTGACATCCATTTGCCAGATTTCATAAAATGTGGCAATTGCTAACATGATTCGGACAGACTTAAGCATCGATACGAGTGAGAAAATCTCATCATATTCAACACCTTGAACTTGTCTAATATTTTTTTTGCGACAAGTCGAGCTTTGTAGATAGTAATACTACTATCAGCATCCGTCTTCCTCTTGAAGATCCATTTATTCTTAATGACTCAGCGATCATCGGGCAAGTCAATCAAAGTCCATACTTTGTTCTCATACATGGATCCCATCTCAGATTTCATGGCCTCAAACCATTTCGCGGAATCTGGGCTCATCATCGCTTCCTCATAGTTCGTAGGTTTATCATGGTCTAGTAACATGACTTCCAGAATAGGATTACCGTACCACACTGGCGTGGACCGTACTCTGGAATACCTACGAGGTTCTATAGTAACTTGATTTGAAGTTTCATGATCATCATCATTAGCTTCCTCGCTAATTTGTGTAGCAATCACTGGAACAGATTTCTGTGATGAACAACTTTCCAATTTAGGAGAAGGTACAAATTACCCCATCAAGTTCTACTTTCCTCCCACTCACTTCTTTCGAGAGAAACTCCTTCTCTAGAAAGGATCCGTTCTTAGCAACGAATGTTTTGCCTTCGGATCTGTGGTAGAAGGTGTACCCAACAGTTTCCTTTGGGTATTCTATGAAGACGCACTTCTTCGATTTGGGTTCGAGCTTATCAGGTTGAAAACCTTATAAGCATCGCAACTCCAAACTTTAAGAAACGACAGCTTAGGTTTACTGCTAAACCATAGTTCATACGGTGTCGTCTCGACGGATTTAGATGGTGCCATATTAAACGTGAATGCAGATGTCTCTAATGCATAACCCCAAAACGATAGTGGTAAACCGATAAGAGACATCATAGATCGCACCATATCTAGTAAAGTACGATTACAACGTTCGGACACACCATTACATTGTGGTGTTCTAGGTGGCGTGAGTTGCGAAACTATTTCACATTGTTTCAAATGAAGACCAAACTTGTAAGTCAAATATTCGTCTCCACGATCAGATCGTAGAAACTTTATTTTTCTTGTTACGATGATTTTCCACTTCACTCTGAAATTCTTTGAACTTTTCAAATGTTTCAGACTTATGTTTCATCAAGTAGATATACCCATATCTGCTCAAATCATCTGTGAAGGTCAGAAAATAACAATACACGCCGCGAGCCTTAACACTCATCGAATCGCATACATCAGTATGTATTATTTCCAATAAGTCAGTTGTTTGTTCCATTGTTCCGGAGAACGGAGTTTTAGTCAGCTTGCCCAAAAGGCACGGTTCGCAAGCATCAAATGATTCATAACCAAGTGATTCCGAAAATCCATCTTTATGGAGTTTCTTCATGCGCTTTACACCGATATGACCCAAATGGCAGTGCCACAAATAAGTTGCACTATCATTATTAACTTTGCATCTTTTGGCATCAATATTATGAATATGTGTATCACTACGATCGAGATCCAACAAACTATTTTCATTGGGTGTATGACCATTGAAGGTTTTATTCATGTAAACAGAACAACAATTATTGTTTGACTTTAAGTGAATAACCGTATCGCAATAAACATGATCAAATCATATTCATGTTCAACGCAAACGCCAAATAACATTTATTTAGGTTTAACACTAATCCCGAAAGTATAGGGAGTGTGCGATGATGATCATATCAATCTTGGAACCACTTCCAATACACATCGTCACTTCACCCTTAGCTAGTCTCTGTTTATTCTTTAACTCCTGTTTCGAATCACTAATTTTTAGCAACCGAACAAGTATCAAATACTCAGGGGCTACTATAAACACTAGTAAGGTACACATCAATAACATGTATATCGAATATACCCTTGTTCACTCTGCCATCCTTGTTATCCACCAAATATTCAGGGTATTTCCGTTTCCAGTGACCATTTCCTTTGCAGTGTAAGCACTCAGTTTCAGGATTTGGTTCAGCTTTGGGCTTCTTCGTGGGAGTGACAACTTGCTTGTCATTTTACTTAAAGTTCCCCTTTCTTTCCCTTTGCCCTTTTCTTGAAACTAGTGATCTTGTCAACCATCAACATTTGACGCTCTTTCTTGATTTCTACCTTCGTCGATTTCAACATCACAAAGAGCTCGGGAATCGTTTTCGTCATCCCTTGCATACCATAGTTCATCACAAAGTTCTACTAACTTGGTGATGGTGACTAGAGAACTCTGTCAATCACTATCTTATCTGGAAGATTAACTCCCACTTGATTCAAGCGATTGTAGTACCCAGACAATCTGAGCACATGCTCACTAGTTGAGCGATTCTCCTCCATCTTTTAGCCATAGAACTTGTTGGAGACTTCATATCTCTCAACTCGGGTATTTGCTTGAAATATTAACTTCAACTCCTGGAACATCTCATATGGTCCATGACGTTCAAAACGTCTTTGAAGTCCCGATTCTAAGCCGTTAAGCATGGTGCACTAAACCATCAAGTAGTCATCATATTGAGCTAGCCAAACGTTCATAACGTCTGCATCTGCTCCTGCAATAGGTCTGTCACCTAGCGGTGCATTAAGGACATAATTCTTTTGTGCAGCAATGAGGATAAACCTCAGATCACGGATCCAATCCGCATCATTGCTACTAACATCTTTCAACACAATTTTCTCTAGGAACATATCAAAATAAACATATGAAAGCAACAACGCAAGCTATTGATCTACAACATAATTTGCAAAATACTACCAGGACTAAGTTCATGATAAATTTAAGTTCAATTAATCATATTACTTAAGAACTCCCACTTAGACAGACATCTCTCTAGTCATCTAAGTGATCACGTGATCCAAATCAACTAAACCATGTCCGATCATCACGTGAGATGTAGTAGTTTCAATGGTGAACATCACTATGTTGATCATATCTGCTATATGATTCAGGTTTGACCTTTCGGTCTCTGTGTTCCGAGGCCATATCTGTATATGCTAGGCTCGTCAAGTTTAACCTGAGTATTCCGCGTGTGCAACTGTTTTGCACCCGTTGTATTTGAACGTAGAGCCTATCACACCCGATCATCACATGGTGTCTCAGCACGAAGAACTTTCGCAACGGTGCATACTCAGGGAGAACACTTCTTGATAATTAGTGAGAGATCATCTTAAAATGCTACCGTCAATCAAAGCAAGATAAGACACATAAAGGATAAACATCACATGCAATCAATATAAGTGATATGATATGGCCATCATCATATTGTGCTTGTGATCTCCATCTCCGAAGCACCGTCGTGATCACCATCATCACCGGCACGACACCTTGATCTCCATCGTAGCATCGTTGTTGTTACGCCATCTATTGCTTCTACGACTATCGCTACCGCTTAGTGATAAAGTAAAGCAATTATAGGGTGTTTGCATTTCATACAATAAAGCGACAACCATATGGCTCCTGCCAATTGCCGATAACTTCGGTTACAAAACATGATCATCTCATACAATAAAATATAGCATCACGTCTTGACCATATCACATCACAACATGCCCTACAGAAACAAGTTAGACGTCCTCTGCTTTGTTGTTGCAAATTTTACGTGGCTGCTACGGGCTGAGCAAGAACCATTCTTACCTACGCATCAAAACCACAACGATAGTTTGTCAAGTTAGTGTTGTTTTAACCTTCGCAAGGAGCGGCCGTAGCCACACTTGGTTCAACTAAAGTGAGAGAGACAGACACCCGCCAGTCACCTTTAAGCAACGAGTGCTCGTAGCGGTGAAACCAGTCTCGCGTAAGCGTACGCGTAATGTCGGTCCGGGCCGCTTCATCTTACAATGCCGCTGAACCAAAGTATGACATGCTGGTAAGCAGTATGACTTGTATCACCCACAAGTCACTTGTGTTCTACTCGTGCATATGACATCTACGCATAAAACCTAGCTCGGATGCCACTATTGGGGAATGTAGTAATTTCAAAAATTTCCTACGCACACGCAAGATCATGGTGATGCATAGCAACGAGAGGGGAGAGTGTTGTCTATGTACCCTCATTGACCGAAAGCGGAAGCATTAGAACAACGCGGTTGATGTAGTCGTACGTCTTCACGGCTCGACCGATCAAGCACCGAAACTATGGCACCTCCGAGTTCTAGCACACGTTCAGCTCGATGACGATCCCTGGACTCCGATCCAGCAGAATGTCGGGGAAGAGTTCCATCAGCACAACGGCGTGGTGACGATCTTGATGTTCTACCGTCGCAGGGCTTCGCCTAAGCACCGCTACAATATTATCGAGGATTATGATGAAGGGGGGCACCACACATGGCTAACAGATCAAGAGATCAATTGTGTGTCTACGGGGTGCCCCCCTGCCCCCGTATATAAAGGAGCTAGGGGGAGGCGGCCGGCCAAGGAGTAGGGCGCGCCAAGGGGGGAGTCCTACTCCCACTGGGAGTAAGACTCCTCCTTTCCTAGTAGGAGTAGGAGAGAAGGAAGGGGAAGAGAGAATGGAAGGAAGGAGGGGGCGCAACCCCTCCCCCTAGTCCAATTCGGACTAGGCCTTGGGGGGCGCGTGGCCTGCCCTAGGCAGCCCCTCTCTCTTTCCTGTATGGCCCAATAAGGCCCAACACTTCTCCCCAGCGAATTCCCGTAACTCTCCGGTACTCCGATAAATACCCGAGTCACTCAGAACCTTTCCGAAGTCCAAATATAGTCGTCCAATATATCGATCTTTACGTCTCGACCATTTCGAGACTCCTCGTCATGTCCCCGATCTCATCCGGGACTCCGAACTCCTTCGGTACATCAAAACTCATAAACTCATAATATAACTGTCATCGAAACCTTAAGCGTGCGGACCCTACGGGTTTGAGAACAATGTAGACATGACCGAGACACATCTTCGGTCAATAACCAATAGCGGAACCTGGATTCTCATATTGGCTCCTACATATTCTACGAAGATCTTTATCGGTCAAACCGCATAACAACATACGTTGTTGCCTTTGTCATCGGTATGTTATTTGCCCGAGATTCGATCGTCGGTATCTCAATACCTAGTTCAATCTTATTACTGGCAAGTCTCTTTACTCGTTATGTAATGCATCATCCCGCAACTAACTTATTAGTCACATTGCTTGCAAGGCTTATAGTGATGTGCATTACCGAGAGGGCCCAGAGATACCTCTCCGACAATCGGAGTGACAAATCCTAATCTCGAAATACGCCAACCCAACATGTACCTTCGGAGACACCTGTAGAGCTCCTTTATAATCACCCAGTTACGTTGTGACGTTTGATAGCACACAAAGTGTTCCTCCGCTAAACAGGAGTTGCATAATCTCATAGTCATAGGAACATGTATAAGTCATGAAGAAAGCAATAGCAACATACTATACGATCAAGTGCTAAGCTAACGGAATGGGTCAAGTCAATCACATCATTCTCCTAATGATGTGACCCCATTAATCAAATGACAACTCTTTGTCCATGGCTAGGAAACATAACCATCTTTGATTAATGAGCTAGTCAAGGAGAGGCATACTAGTGACACTCAGTTTGTCTATGTATTCACACATGTATCATGTTTCCGGTTAACACAATTATAGCATGAATAATAAACATTTATCATGAAATAAGGAAATAAATAAGAAGTTTATTATTGCCTCTAGGGCATATTTCCTTCATTTTCCACCTTACGTTCCGCAAGTTCAGCTAAGGTAGCAAAGGTAGAACTACTGCGATTGTATTTCCAGTTCATCCGGTTAAGTACCTCAGTAGAGAAAGCCGAAAACTGACTATCATGATATGCAAGAGTGATAAACCACAAGTATAGGGGATCAATTATAGCCTCTTTAGATAGGTAAGAGTGTCAAACCCAACGAGGAGCTAAAGGTAGAACAAATATTCCCTCAAGTTCTATCGACCACCGATACAACTCTACGCACGCTTAGCATTCGCTTTACCTAGAACAAGTATGAAACTAGAAGTACTTTGTAGGTGTTGTTGGATAGGTTTGCAAGATAATAAAGAACATGTAAATAAAATGTAGGGGCTGTTTAGCTAAAGAAGCAATGAAGTAAATATAGCGAGTGTGGGAAAGTGGTGGTAGGAGTTGTGAAATTGTCCCTCGGCAATTGACTATGTTACTAGACTGATAGCAAGTTTTATGTGGGAGAGGCATAAGCTAACATATTTTTTCTTCTTGGATCGTATGCACTTATGATTGGATCACTAAGGTAAAACCCAACCATAGCATTAAAGCATCAAGTCCTCTTTATCCCATACGCCACAATGCCCTTACTCGGGTTTATGCTTCTGTCACTCAAGCAACCCACTATAAGCGAATCATGAACATATTGCAACACCCTACAGCGGGAATCCCTCACGCTTGCGTGATACGGAAGGCACAATAGGACAGAAACATAACCACAAGCAAATTAAACCAATCATAGCAATTCATCAATCACCGGTAGGACAACGAAAATCTACTCAGACATCACAGGATGGCAACACATCATTGGATAATAATATGAAGCATAAAGCACCATGTTCAAGTAGAGGGTACAACGGGTTGTGGGAGAGTGGACCACTGAATATAGATGGGGGAAGGTGATGGTGATGTTAGTGAATATGATGGCGGTGTTGGTGAAGATCGCGGTGATGATGATGGCCTCCGGCGGCGTTCCGGCGCCACCGGAAGCAAGGGGGAGAGAGCCCCCCTTTTTGTTCTTCTTCCTTGACCTTCTCCCTAGATGGGAGAAGGGTTTCCCCTCTGGTCCTTGGCTCCCATGGCGTGGGAGGGGCGAGAGCCCCTCCGAGATTGGATCTGTCTCTCTGTCTCTCTCTGTTTCTGCGTTCCCAGATTCTGCCCTTTCACCGTTTCTTATATATCCGGAGATCCGTAACTCCGATTGGATTGAAACCTTCACCCAGATTTTTCTCCGAAAATTAGCTTTCTTGCAGCCAAAGAAGAGCGTCAACCGCCTTACGGGGTGCCCACACGGGTCAGGGGCGCACCCCCCTGCCTCGTGGCCCCCTCGGGCAGCATCTCACGTTGGTTTTTCTTCCCAAAAATCATAAATATTCCAAAAATGACCTCTGTCCGTTTTTATCCCGTTTGTACTCCGTTTGATATTGGGTTTCCGTGAAACATAAAACATGCAACAAACAGGAACTGACACTGGGCACTGGATCAATATGTTAGTCCCAAAAATAATATAAAAAGTTGCCAAAAGTATATGAAAGTTGTAAAATATTGGCATGGAATAATCAAAAATTATAGATACGAGGGAGACGTATCAGCATCCCCAAGCTTAATTCCTTCTCGTCCTCGAGTAGGTAAATGATAAAAACAGAATTTTTAATATGGAATGCCACCTAGCATAATCTTGATCATGTAATCTAATCATGGCATGAATATTAAGATACGAGTGATTCAAAGCAATAGTCTATCATTTGACATAAGAACAATAATACTTCGAGCATACTAATAAAGCAATCATGTCTTTTCAAAACAACATGGCCAAAAAAAGTTATCCCTACAAAATCTTATAGTCTGGCTATGCTCCATCTTCAGCACACAAAATATTCAAATCATGCACAACCCCGATGACAAGCCAAGCAATTGTTTCATACTTTTGACGTTCTCAAACCTTTTCAACTTTCATGCAGTACATAAGCGTGAGCCATGGATATAGCACTATAGGTGGAATAGAGTATGATGGTTGAGGTTTATGTGGAGAAGACAAAAAGGAGAAAGTCTCACATCGACGCGGCTAATCAACGGGCTATGGAGATTCCCATCAATTGATGTCAATGCGAGGAGTAGGGATTGCCATGCAACAGATGTACTAAGAGCTATAAGTGTATGAAAGCTCAAACTAAAACTAAGTCGGTGTGCATCCAACTTGCTTGCTCGTGAAGACCTCGGGCATTTGAGGAAGCCCATCATCGGAATATACAAGCCAAGTTCTATAATGAAAATTCCCACTAGTATATGAAAGCGACAATATAGGAGACTCGCTATATGAAGAACATAGTGCTACTCTGAAGCACAAGTGTGGTAAAAGGATAGTAACATTGCCCCTTCTCTCTTTTTCTCTCATTTTTTATTTTCTCTTCTTTTTTGGAATAGGCTTCTTTGGCCTCCCTTTTTTTATTTAGGCTTCTTTGGCCTCTTTTTTTTATTAAGTCCGAAGTCTCATCCCGACTTGTGGGGGAATCATAGTCTCCATCATCCTTTCCTCACTGGGGCAATGCTCTAATAATGATGATCATCACACTTTTATTTACTTACAACTCGATACTAGAACAAAGATATGACTCTATATGAATGCCTCCGGCGGTGTACCGGGATGTGCAATGATCTAGCATAACGAAGATATCAAAAAATGGACAAGCCATGAAAACATCGTGCTAGCTATCTTACGATCATGCAAAGCAATATGACAATGAATGCTCAAGTCATGTATATGATGATGATGGAAGTTGCATGGCAATATATCTCGGAATGGCTATGGAAATGCCATAATAGGTAGGTATGGTGGCTGTTTTGAGGAAGATATAAGGAGGCTTATGTGTGATAGAGCGTATCGTATCACGGGGTTTGGATGCACCGGCGAAGTTTGCACCAACTCTCGAGGTGAGAAAGGGCAATGCACGGTACCGAAGAGGCTAGCAATGATGGAAGGGTCAGAGTGCGTATAATCCATGGACTCAACATTAGTCATAAAGAACTCACATACTTATTGCAAAAATATACTAGTCGTCGAAACAAAGTACTACGCACATGCTCCTAGGGGGATAGATTGGTAGGAAAAGACCATCGCTCGTCCCCGACCGCCACTCATAATGAAGACAATCAATATATACCTCATGCTCCAACTTTGTTACATAACGGTTCACCATACGTGCATGCTACGGGAATCACAAACCTCAACACAAGTATTTCTACTAATCCACAGTCAGTCCCTAGCATGACTCTAATATCACCACCTTTATATCGCAAAACTATTGAAAGGAATCAAACATATCATATTCGGCGATCTACAAGTTTATCTAGGATTTTATGACTAACCATGTGAATGACCAATTCCTATCATCTCTCTAAATAGATATAAGTGAAGAAAGAGAGTTTAATTCTTTATACAAAAGATATGCCCACGCACTAACAAATATAAGTGAAGCAAAATAGCATTCTACAAATGGCGGTTTTCTATGTGAAGAGAAACAGGCAATCCAAACTTCAAATGATATAAGTGAAGCACAGGAAGCATTCTATAAAGCCATACTCAAAAGATTTAATTGAAGTGCAATGAGCATTCTATAAATCAACCATGGGCTATCTCATACCAGCATGGTGCATAAAAGAAAAGTGAAAACTAAATACTAAAGATGCTCCAAGATTTGCACATATCACATGAACGAAACGAATCCGAAAACATACCGATACTTGTTGAAGAAAGAGGGGATGCCTTCCGGGGCATCCCCAAGCTTAGACGCTTGAGTCTCCTTGAATATTTACTTGGGGTGCCTTGGGCATCCCCAATCTTGAGCTCTTGCCTCTCCTCCTTTTCCTCATACCGAGACCTCCTCGATCAAACACTTCATCCACACAAAATTTCAACAGAAAATTCGGTAAGATCCATTAGTATAATAAAGAAAATCACTATTCTAAGTACTATTGCAAACCAATTTATATTTTGTTTTTGCATTGTGTCTACTATAATATAACTTTTCCATGGCTTAATCCACTGATAGAAATTGATAGTTTTATCAAAACAAGCAAACTATGCATCAAAAACAGAATCTTTCAAAAACGGAACAGTCTGCAGCAGTCTGAACATTCACCATACTTCAGGTACCCCAAAAATTCTACCAAAATTAGGAAAAATAAACATTTGCACAGTAAGACAGTGCAAAAAGAATCTGTACCATTTGACGTTCCAGTAAAAAAAATGTAAAATCGCGCACTACAGCCAAAGTTTCTGTCCTGCATCGTACAAACCAACAAGCATTGTAAACATCCTAAAGGCAAACCTTGGCACATTATTTTTATAATACAATGTAATTGTACAAGGGGATAATTATTTTTGATGAAAAGTTTCTGTAATTAAGATTCACAAAGTTTGCGTGAGCATGAACAAAGTTCAAGGAGCTCTCCCACTTCAACAATGCTTGTCTTTCTCACTTTCACTTTCCTTTTTGAAAAGTTTTGGGTTCCCCTCTTTATTTATTTTTTGTTTTTAGACTATATGAAAGCACAAAACAGAAATAAATGACTCTCTAAAACTTCCGCGTTGTCTCCCTGGCAGCGCTTTCTTTAAAGCCATTAAGATAGGCATATAGTGCTCAAGTAATGGATCCAACCGGATCACAAGGTATATCAAAGCCAATTTTAATTAACAATGATTTGTGATTTAGTAGTGAGCACAAAGTAACATATATCATGCAACAACGAAGTCTAACTCTCTTCCTATTCATGGCATGTCATAAAAGAACAATTCATGCACACATAGTAATGGCCAATGCATAGTATAAACAGTTTCTTGCAATTTTATCATATTGGAAACATAGAGAGGTGGAGATATAGTTCCTCTGTCATAATAATTGCAAGTAGGAGCAGCAAGCACATGCATATCATATCTATAAAAATCATCATGTGTAGTAGTAAAAGGCAACCCATCAATATAATCCTTAATAAGCACAAACTTCTCTGATATAGTGTAGTCGGGAGAATTCAAAGAGATAATAGGACTATTATGTGTGGGTGCAATAGCAACAATTTCATGTTTAACATAAGGAACTATAGAAAGTTCATCTCCATAAGCATAATTCATATTGGCATCTTGGCCACAAGCATAGCAAGCATCATCAAAAAGGGAAATTTCAGAGAATCAACGGGATCATAACAATCATCATAGCAATCATCCTTCGGTAAGCACGAAGGGAATTAAACAATGTATGAGTTGAAGAGTTACACTCATTATAAGGTGGGCACGGGTAGCTAATCCGCTCTTCCTCCTTTTGTTCTTGGCTCTCCTCATCATCTTTTTCATCCAATGAGCTCACAGTTTCATCAATTTCTTCTTCCATAGACTCCTGCAAAACATTAGTATCTTCTTGGACAGTCGAGACTTCCTCAATAAATGCATCAATATCGGCATTATATTCATAATTCTCATAGCAATATCTAAGTATAGCAAAATTTTCAGGTCTGTAAACAGCATCATCAAGATTTTCACACGTTTTAAACAAAGATTCAATTTCATAAGCACCCGTAAAAGCAACAAATTCTTATATTTGTTCCACATCATAGTAATCATATATACCATTAGCATAAGAAGCTTAGGTTTCATTATCATTAAATTTACATGAAAATGGAAGGTGTGGAGCCTTCATACTAGAGCAACAAGTATAATCATATCTCAAGCATAGTTCCCGAGCATACCAATCCAACATATGAATTTGATCCCATAATAGTTTCCCTTTTTGTGTCAAGCGATAATCCCTAAAGTATTCATGTTGATCCAACGTGTCTCCCATAACATAATTGAATGGGGTTTTCTCAGGATTATCAAAGTAGTACATAATATTTTTCACATAACCAGCATCGAGGGTTTTAGGAGGTTCCCCATCTCCATGAGTAGCAAGTACACCTATTTTTTTGGTATTTCGTGTTCCATATCCATAACTAAGGATAGAGAACAACTAAGAACAGCAAATAAAAATTACTTAGTGATAATGCAAACAAGCACACACGAGAATATTCACCCCACGCTATGACTCCTCGGCAACGGAGCCAGAAAAAGGTCTTGATAACCCACAAGTATAGGGGATCAATTGTAGCCTCTTTCGATAAGTAAGAGTGTCGAACCCAACGAGGAGCTAAAGGTAGAACAAATATTCCCTCAAGTTCTACCGACCACCAATACAACTCTACGCACGCTTAGCATTTGGTTTACCTAGAACAAGTATGAAACTAGACGTACTTTGCAGGTGTTGTTGGATAGGTTTGCAAGATAATAAAGAACACGTAAATAAAAAGTAGGGGCTGTTTTGATAAAGAAGCAATAAAGTAAATATAGTGAGTGTGGAAAAGTGGTGGTAGGAGTTGTGAAATTGTCCCTAAGCAATTGACTACGTTACTAGACCGATAGCAAGTATTATGTGGGAGAGGCATAAGCTAACATACTTTCTCTTCTTGGATCATATGCACTTATGATTGGAACTCTAGCAAGCATCCGCAACTACTAAAGATCATTAAGGTAAAACCCAACCATAGCATTAAAGCATAAAGTCCTCTTTATCCCATACGCCACAACCCCCTTACTCGGGTTTATGCTTCTGTCACTAAAGCGAATCATGAACATATTGCAACACCCTACAACGGGAATCCCTCACGCTTGCGCGATACGGAAGGCACAATAGGACAGCAACATAACCACAAGCAAGTTAAACCAATCATAGCAATTCATCAATCACCGGTAGGACAACAAAAATCTACTCAGACATCATAGGATGGCAACACATCATTGGATAATAATATGAAGCATAAAGAACCATGTTCAAGTAGAGGGTACAACGGGTTGCGGGAGAGTGGACCGCTGAATATAGATGGAGGAAGGTGATGGATATGTTGGTGAAGATGATGGCGGTGTTGGTGAAGATCACAGTGATGATGATGGCCTCCGGCGGCGTTCCGGCGCCACCGGAAGCAAGGGGGAGAGAGCCCCCACTTCTTCTTCTTCTTCCTTGACCTTCTCCCGAGATGGGAGAAGCGTTTCCCCTCTGGTCCTTGGCTCCCATGGCATGGGATGGGCGAGATCCCATCCGAGATTGGATCTGTCTCTCTGTCTCTCTCTGTTTCTGCGTTCCCAGATTCTGCCCTTTCACCATTTCTTATATATCCGGAGATCCGTAACTCCGATTGGATTGAAACCTTCGCCCAGATTTTTCTCTAAAGATTAGCTTTCTTGCAGCCAAAGAAGAGTGTCAACCACCTTACGGGGTGCCCACACGGGTCAGGGGCTCACGCCCCTGCCTCGTGGCCCCCTCGGGCACCATATCACGTTGGTTTTTCTTCCCAAAAATCATAAATATTCCAAAAATGACCTCTATCCGTTTTTATCCCGTTTGTACTCCGTTTGATATTGGGTTTCTGTGAAACATAAAACATGCAACAAACAAGAACTGGCACTGGGCACTGGATCAATATGTTAGTCCCAAAAATAATATAAAAAGTTGCCAAAAGTATATGAAAGTTGTAAAATATTGGCATGGAATAATCAAAAATTATAGATACGAGGGAGACGTATCAGAGAGCGGGTCGGCGATCCAGTGACTAAGTGTCATACTACAAATCGTTCGTGATTTATGCCGTGTTATACGAGGGGCTGGGCCTCGACCAGCCGCGTTGCAAAGGAGCCGCACTCCGGATTGCCTTTCATGCAACAAGGGGCTAGTACGTAGCGCCACCAATGGACTCTTATGGCTAAGTGAAAGTACTAGAAACGCATAGTATGATTGCCTAGTTCACCTCGCAAGTCGCCTCCTACATTGGAAGACATGTTGGATAAAGTGCGGTCATCCGTTCGTGAACACCCCTGTAATATTTACATGGGGGCAGAGGCCGACGACTAGTAAACTTTCAGACTTATAAATGGCCAAACAGGAGGATAAACTAATCATAAAGTGTAAGCATAACTATTATACATCATGAGTTCATTACACGACTTTTACAAACCGGACTCAACTATTCAAATATGCGGGCTCCCTCGAGGACCTCGTCGAAGTATTTCTCCGACAGCCGGTTATCCTTGCCTTCCGGCCGAAGGCCATCCGTGCATCTTCTATGCAGGATGACCGCTTGAGGGTATCAATCCGAGGAAGCGCATCCACCAGCCGCTTCACGAGTCTAAAGTGGCTGCTAGGTATGGACACGGCCGGCCATAGACGGACTATTACATCCTTCATGGCCAGTCCGGCCACCCCGTGCAGCTCGGACAACTGCTTCAGCTGGTCACTAAGGGGCACTGGATGTTCTAACGCAAGGTACTGCGACCAGAACAACTTCTCCGTCGATCTCCCCTGTTCAGCTTGGAATAATTCGGCGGCATCTGCAATACTCCTCGGAAGATCCGCAAAGGCGCCTGGAGAACTCCAAACTCGAGTCAGAAAAATATATCTCTTACTAGTAAATCTACTCTGCATCATAAAGGCCTTACCAGCCGCTATCTACCTTGCCTCTTGAATCTCCTGACGAGCGCCCTGGGCTTCAACCCGGGCTTCTTTTGCACTTTGTAGCGATTTGGTGAGCTCGGAGGCCTGCTCCGAACTCTTCTGCTCTAAGGACTCGCACCTAGCGATGGCGTCCTTGAGCTCCTCTTAGACCTCCCCCACCCGCGCCTCATGTCTTCCCCGGGTGGTTTGCTCCACTTCTAACTCCTTGGCCGCTTTGTCTGTGGCCGCCTTGCTCACCTCCGCCTCCTTCTTGGCTTCGGCGAGGGTGCTCTTGAGATACTCGACCTCGCTGCGCCAACTGTGAGTATTTCATAACATTTTTAGTCCGTTTAAATAACTAATACACATATAACTTTCGGGTATGTCGAAGTGTCGCATACCTTGGGCTTTGTTAAACCGCTTGTTGATGCGGTCGAGTTCCTCATCGGATAGCCGAAGCTTCCGATTGAGCTCGGCAATCACTGTGTCATGGGCAGTAGTCGCCATCATAGAAGCCTGTCCAACAACATATACGGCGCATTATATACTTGTTTTTGATCCTTTGTTCGGATTGTTCTAATCTGGACAGAGTCTCAGGGGCTACTGTCTACACATGGGTTCCGCCTCACACACACATATATATATACAAAAAAACTTGTAAAGAATATTACATCGCATACCTCAAAGCCCGTCAGTAGGCTGTTGAAAGATTTGGTCAGTCCGCTCTTCGCGAACCAAAACTTTTCCATAATCGCACCCATCAGGGTGCGGTGCTCCTCCATGATGGATGCACATTGAAGTGGTTCCTGCAGAGTGTCAGCAGCCTATGGATTGACAGAGGCCGCCAATGGAGCTGTTGCTCCTCCCCCTCTTTCGAAGGGGGGTGTTGGTCCGAACCCGGAGCTGTACTGGTCTCCGGGACAGTGTTCGGCGAGGGCCCGGACTGTTGACGCCCCCCGCCCTTGGTGGTCATGGGGCCGCTGTGCCTCTCTCTACGACGTCCGAGGTGTTGTTCTCAGGCGCCTTCTGGATGGTCTCATCCGCTCCTCCTCCGCCTGAAGATGCCCTTTGGGATGACACCTCAGTGTGCTCCATGGCAGGGGGAGAAGGTGCGCGAGGGTCCGTCACTCCCGCCTCTCCAGGCGCTAGAGAGTTCCCCTCCGAAGAAGAGGGAATCGGGATCTCACGCGGAGGTCTTAAAGGCAAAGAAGAGTTTTGATATGATAGAGGCAGAATAAGCGACAATTGAACGAGTAAGTTTTTAATTCTTACGTTTTGGCCAGGGGCTTCTCCCTTTGGATCCTCTTCAAGCTGTGTTCGGACTCCGAGTTCAAACTATCCGAGAGGACGACCCTCCCCTTCACTAAAAATTAAATACACTTCCGTGATGATACATGTTTGACACAGTAGGTCGCGTTTTTTGTCATGTGTGTACATCCATGACAAATTTATGACAGAATCAATATAGCCATACCTGTGCTGTCGTAGAAGTGTTCCATGACATTACCAAAATTATCATCACGGAAGTGTACACTTCCATGATGATAAATCGTGCGTCACAGAAGTGCTTTTGTCAAGGGTGACCAACACGTGGCATCCACCGTAACGGAACGCCGTTAAGCTATCGGGTCGGCTTTTGGATCCGATAACCCGTTAACAGCCCCGACCAATGTGGATTTTCCACGTGTAAAATCATCATTGGCTGGAGGAGACACATGTCAGGTCCGCGCTAGCATAGGTGTCACTCATCCAATGGGCGAGACGCGCCTATGCTATGTTGACACGTGGACCAGCCCATCAAGTTTAAATGGGTCGGCCCAACTAAAGGCCCACAAGATTTTGTGGACCATAATGGGCCGGCCCAGCTAAAGGCCCATGAGATTTTGCGAATCATAATGGGCTGGCCCAGTTAAAGGCCCGGAAGATTTTGCAGGCCGTAATGGGCCGGCCCAGGTAAAGGCCCACAAGATTCTTGCGGATCATAATGGGCCGGCCCGGCTAAAGGCCCACGAGATTTCGCTGACATTAATGGGCCAGCCCAGCTGTAGGCCCATAAGATTTTGAGTACCCTAGTAGGCCGACCCATTAACTGGCTGCCATGTTTTGGGCCAAATGCCGGCCCATATTTGATCCAGTCCACTAATGGCCTGCCACATTCCGGGCCTAGTAGTGGCCCATATGAGATCCGGCCTGTTAAAAGCCTACCACGTTCTGCGCCAAATTACGGCCCAGATCAGGTCCGTCCCTTTAAGAGGCTTTGGGCTCAATTATGGCCCATATCAGATTTGGCCTGTCAACTGGACACTATGCTTTTGGGCCCATTTGCTAAAGGCCCACTTAGTAATTCGGCCTGATATTAGTTTTGGCATATTAAGGGTCCGTTTAACATTTCGGCCCTATATTAATTTCGGCCTGTTAAAAGCCCGTCATATAGTTGGGCCTAACTACGACCCGGTTTCCATCCGGCCTGCTCGCAGCCGATATCTGATTGGGCCAAACAAGGACCGAGACAATTTTGGCCTATTAAAAGCCCGTGATTTGATTCGCACAATCATGGGTCGGGGTTCATTTCGGGCTGCTGCCAACCCGTTAGCTGTTCGACACGTTTCACGCCCAACCTACATCGTGATTGCATGACGACCCGATTATGTAACGTAATTTTACGGTTTGGCCGGTTTACTACGAAGACAGTATATATATATATATATATATATATATATATATATATATATATATATATATATATATATATATATATATATATATATACAGAAAATAACTGCAGCATCGTGAATAATAAAAAACCTAGACTATACAATAAACAAATTATAACATATTACATCCACTGGGAATCAAAATTCGCCACTATAATAATAAAGCACAAGCAGACAGCAAATTACATACACTGGCCATCAAAGATCGCCACCAGTGCAAATAAACACGCCGACAAAATAATATGCAAAACCGACAGCACTTCAATAGAGTTCAAGAAAGGTTAGCCCTGCTGGGGAGCTGCAGCGCAAGCAGCTGAGCAAGATGATGAGACTGCGTTTGTTCAACACTTATATCTTCCTCGCTCTGAAAGATAAACAAGCAGATAGATGACAGGTTTTGCACATAAAAGTATCAGTGCTGACAATTCATCACATTTCTTACTGACGAATAAAGTGACACAGTTTAAAATTGCATTAACACAATCTGGTATTGTTCAGGTCAAGACATGGCAGGAAATGACATTGTGAAGGAGTTGACAGCTTCACGACACCACTGGATTACAGATCAAGAACTCACAAGAAGATCACTTGCTCTGTATAGTTTAATTTACATGGTATGAAGAAGGAACTTGGTTGTACAACTGACACTATAATGATTCCGGTCTATTGCAACAAAATTTATTGCTACAACTACGTTTTGTTGCAATAAAACGCAATATTACCCCAAATTCTCTCGTTGTGGTAATAGGTCACACATATTGCCATAACTTAGTTTGGTCACGATAAATACTAACTTTGTTGCAATAGAGGCCTCATCTTGCAACAAACTGTATCGGTGTTGCAATATGGCAGCGGTATTGCGACAAACAGATTCCGTTGCGTGAGGGCAGTCATTTTGTTGTAATAGAGACTAGGTATTTCAACAGAATAACTATCTGTGTCAATATTCGGAAAGATATTGCAACACAGGCATGTCGTTGCATTAGTTACAAATATTGTTGCAAAAAAGTGGCTAGCTATTGCAACAAACTAAATCGGCATTGCAATATGTTAGCGATATTGCGACAAAAAAATTCTATTGCACGAAGCAATCATTTTGTTGCAATAGAGACTAGGTATATCAACAGGATAACTATTTGTGGTAATATTCGAAAAGATATATTAACATCGGTGTGACGTTGCATTAGTTACAAGTAAAACAGTGGAAAAATATATTATTCGGATTTATAGATATTAAGTTGTATTTTTTGCAAGCTCTAAGGAGTAATTAAATTATTTTTAAATTGCACCAATTTTAATTAACCAAGACTATGGAAAAACTTTATAAATGGATAGAAAACACTTTCTTGATAGGAATACATATTTAACTCATTACATTTGGATTTGAAATGGCCAAGAAATGTTCGCCTATGTAAAAAAATACTTGTTGACATGTTCCAAAAAACATGTACGCAATTTCAAAATGTTTGTGAATTCAAAAAAGATTCAAGAATTTGTAAAAAAGTTCATTAATTTAGAAAATGTCCGCAACTTCAACATTATGGTGAATTTTTTTTCAATTTGGTGAACAAAAATTTAAATTCGAAAAATGTTCACCACACTTTGTAAAAATGTTTAGCATTTTGAAAAAAAACATGAATTTTAAAATATTCGCAATTTCAAACAAAATTGTACGTACTGAGTGCAGGGGGTTACACACCAGGCCGCTCGCACCAAATAGGAGATCGCCAAAAAAATGAACACGAACAAAAAACTAGAGCACACAGAAGACAACTGGGCCATAGCTTTAAAACAAAAAATACAGGCCCGTCCAGCCCGAAAGAAAAGACTATGTATACCTAAATGGATTTCTGTTGCTAAAAAAACATAAATGGATTTCTTTTCTCAAAAAACTTAAATAGATTTCTTTTCACCCAAAAAACCTAAATAGATTCCTAATAGAAAAGACTAATATATAAGAAGTGCATCTCCAAATATATGGGACATACACTCTTTGTCTGGTGGTTAGCACGTGCTTCACCAGCGCACAGGTTTCAAGTTCGACACCCCCGCGTGCTGTTTTTTCTCTTTTATTTCTCATATATCCCACTGACATATGGCCCATTCGGACGAGCAGGACCGGGCTAACTGCCATACTCCAGAATACACTGTACATGGTTTGCATTGTTTGACAAAATTCCCAACGATGTTCAGAGAATGTTTATTCCCATTCTAAATATAAACGTGACATTTAATGGAATACTCACATATTTCCAAATAATGTATGTGAAATTTTCCAAAATGTTTATACAATGTAAAAAAATTGCATAGTTTACAAATAATGTATGAGAAATTTTCAAATGTTTTAACAATGTAAAAGAAAAGTTTGCGTAGTTTGATAAAATTCCCAATAATGATGGACTAATAATTATTCTGGAACTCGTCGACAAGTTTTTTTGCATAGGCGAACATTCCTTGAAATTGGGGAACAACTTTTGAAATTCAGAAACATTTTTGTGAAGAATATTTTTTAAATTCACGAATTTTATTTCGAATCGGCGAACATTTTTATAAAATTGAAATAATTTAAAGATATTCCAAAAAATTGTTTTAAATATTTTGAGAAAATATCATGGACACTCTTTGTGGACACGAACTTTATTTTTCTATCATGAATTTTTTTGGAAGCGATGAACGTTTTTTTATAAAACTCATGAACATTTTATAAATTTACAAAATTTTTAAAAGACAAGTATATCTATATAATAGACAATGCATCCCCATATTAAACATATCATGGATTTGGCATGGTGGGAAGCGATAAATGTTTTTTGAAAAAACTCATGAGCATTTTTAAAATTTATGAATTTTTAAAACACAAGATATCTATATAATAGACGATGCATCCCCATATTAAACATATCACGGATTCGGCCTGGTGGCTTGCTTGCCCAACGATGGGGCAGAAGCTTAAGCGTGCGAATCCCCTCGTTGTGTTTATCCTTTTATTTGTCGGCACGCTTTTTTCTTTGTATTACTCGGCACACAGACGAATGGGCCTGTTAGCTATAGAAATATGAGATACTATACGGTGTGTAGAGTCGGGACTGTTGTTTCAACCTCAGAGACCATATTGAGCATGTATTTTCTTGTGTCGGGACCGTATTGAAGCACTTTGCAACCACCAGGACCAAGTTGGACCTCGCCAGCCAGCGACTACGAGGACGATAGATGCAATTATCTCGACTATAAATCAGAGAGAAAGATTTCTATTCTGGAGGATGCGAGCAATAATCTACACTGCAGGAGAGTGAGAGTATCAAATAAAGGATTATTACTTCAAAGCAGGAAAGTGACCAGGTGGCAACTCGCAAAATCAAAAGCCCCAACCCAACCAAATCACGAAGCACTACATAACATATGGACGACTCGAAGATACGGAAAAATCCTGTGCGATCGACACACAAAATACATGTCTAAACCAGCTTGGGTTGTCGCTTCCTGGCGCTGATGGACAGGGTCCACCACACGACCATAGCCCGGAGCGCTCTCAGCGTCCCAATTTGAGGGTGCTTAGAAACATAGAAGATTTGCACACAATTTTCTTGCTGGCCGGATGCGATTTTTTTTTGTGTTTGAAATGCTAGGACTAAATTTAACTTCATTGCAAAGCAATATTTGTTCTCAAAGTTTGAATTTTGTCATGGCATCTAGGAAGTAAACAAAGATACACAATTGTAGATCCATGATGTATCAACATGTTCCTAACACAAAAGATCTCAGAACGAAATTGGTTTGGTTATTAATTTATACAGTTTAATCTCTATGGTTTTCGTTGAAACAAAAATGACATGATTATGTTGGACCTACTCTACCGCGGAGGAACTCTCCACGGATTGTTAGGTAAGATAAAAGATGTTTAGATCACCCCATCTCAAG
Source organism: Triticum aestivum (assembly GCF_018294505.1). Taxonomy (NCBI): domain Eukaryota; kingdom Viridiplantae; phylum Streptophyta; class Magnoliopsida; order Poales; family Poaceae; genus Triticum; species Triticum aestivum. The sequence continues at coordinate 602,041,906 of NC_057795.1, read as the reverse complement.
ATCAAAATGTGAGATTAAGACAGACATAGATCGACCATCTCATCAACCCATCCCATCTCTACTTGTGTTTCAAGGCAAGAATATAACCTAGTAGTTTTAAAGTGAGGGTCACATCAGGTTTTTGTGTGCTATAGTTTAAAATTGGCCAAGTTTTTGCTACTTTCTGAAATTGTAGTGCAAACCTGGTTGTACCTACAGCCGGGTCGTCCGGAGACAATGCTCTAGCACCGGTCGCAACACCTACTTCTGCGGGACGACAAACCCCGTCCGGCGAGCCGCCCCTCTGACCTTGCACACCGCTCCTGGTCGGCCATGGCTCCCATCGCCCTCTTCCTCCATCCTCGGTGTTGACCAAGCAGTTCCTCTGTCCCTCTTCCCGACCTTCGCCCGCGAGCTCGAGCCTCTTCACCGGCCATGGATGCAAGCTTCCCGCATGCCGCCTACCGCCGTACTTAGGAAGATGACAGGCGTGAGACGATTTCATCGGGAATCTCCCGATCTAGTTCAGAAGGAAGATGTCAGTCGTGAGACGATTTTGTCGGGACTTGAAAACACTCAGTGACAACAACAATGCAAAATATGGTATCCTCTAAACATATGATGCCCTGGATTGGTCACGTTGAACTACTTATACGTACCATACATGTATAAATAAGAAATATACAAATATCGACGATGAGGAAGTTAGAGGGGAAGGCGCCGGATCGCCCCTCCATGATTCTCGGATTTGGTGGTCTTTTCAACAATAAATAACTTTTGACAAACATATTTTAGTAACATTATTTTTAGGAGCATATATATCTCATATTGCTTTGAAATATTCCTTTTCCAATTTATTTTATTATTCTAAACATTCCATTCAAAAATAATTACTTTCACACCACCTAATTTTGGTTTACTGCTGTTTGCGCCAATATTTTGTGTTCCCACCAAAAAATAGAGTCTATTTATCCTTACCTTCCTAACTACCCACGATTATACTATTATAAACCAAATCACACGGCGTCTTCACGGGCGATTGGATCTGAGCTGTCGTCCTGGTTCTTCGGTCACGGCGTCAACACAGCGAACCACACCGGAGTCCACTGCAAGACGAGGATTCGTTGTCCTCGATCTCGCCCTCTCCTCCGTGCCCGCCGATGCGGGCCGTGTCTCCGTGTCCTCGGCCATGCTGCCAGCGGCAGCAATGTGGTCTGGCGTCGGCGCCGACGGAGTTCACATCTTCTTCTCTACATCGCGAGCACAGTGCCTGCCTGCCTACGTCGGGGCTGCTCGCCACATGGGCGACCCGGAGGTGGAGACGCCGCGACCAGGTTCATCACTAAGCCGCATCCTTGAACCTCCATAGCGAGCGATGTAGATCGATTTTTTGTGTGTGTGTGTATTCCCTACTTTCCTGCTTCAATTGGAAGCCAATTTGGCTGCAACTTGTATAACCCTCCAAGTTCCTGGAACCTGGACGGGCATCTCTCTGAGTTTTCGTTAGATTGCCTAGGCTGAATTGAAGTCAGCGTTGTGTGGCTTCAGATAAAGTTCCATCTACTCCTAGATGTGTTTTCTGTTAATATGTGTCTGTATGATTCTGTTCTGTATATTCGTCTTAATGGATAATTTTAAATCGAAACAAAAGGTATTAATTATTGGCCCGGCGTCCATAGAAACAAGCTGTGTACTGTAGAGGTTAACTGAAGAATTGTTCAGCCAAAACAATTGGACTCAGAGAAGCAGAGTAGAGATGTGAGAAACTTGAGAGAAAAGTGAAAAGTAATTGACCGAGTGTGGTATAATCAGGACCTTTGATAGTGTGATTGGATCATGGGGAGATAAATGAATCTGCTCCAGAAGAGAAATAGAACAGAGAGAATAGAGGAGGAGACGTGTGTGAGGGGCTCGGCGGCGAAGCTGCATGTGGCAGGCCTTATGGCGCGGGCACGCAACAGTGCCGTGGCGGCTGCGCGGCGGAGGGTTCATGCGTGAAGGAGGCACGTTCCTCCCGCTTCCGGCGTCATGTGGCATGGGCCTCCATGTGATACTAGCCTATATGTTTTATTTCTTGGGATTCTTATGAACATTGAAGGATTCTCCTGAAATTTCCCATCCATTGAAGTCCTATAGAACTCTCTAATTTGGTCCTAATTTTTGGTTTGCAGGTCATGCAATTGCTGGGCTATTCTTCCTCTGCTCCACGCTGTGGTCGCTGTTGTTGCAACAAATATTACAGGTTCTCAGCGAGTTGCTTCTGACAAGAGCATTTGCAATGCATACTTTCAGAATCAAAGAAACCCCATTTGCGGTTACAGTTATATCCTGAAACACACCGTATCTACCGTTCTTCTACTAATTTTCTGTCCATTGACTGCCTTAAAAGGGTGTGGATATACTCTCAGCCTAGAAAAAAGCTAGATAAATCTAACATATAGATTCAGAACTTTCAACGTTCAAAACTTTATCAAAGGTTGGATATACTCTCAGCCTACAAAGAAGAGAAAAAGAGAGGAGCTACAAATCAGTAACAAAAACACAAAGGTGTCAGCTGAACCTGTAACTATTTGCTCAACAGTTAAACTAATCATTGAGTAAAATTTGTTTTCCTAGCATGATTTTTGTTCTTACTAAGGAAGAAAATAAACTTTAAAATGTGAATAGAAAGTGTTGTTGTCGACCTCTAATTGATAAGTATACATATTATTATTTTGGACACTACAAAAAATGATGAACATGTTCAATCTTCTTGCTCCCAGGTTTATTGAGCACGATTACCAGCAAGGCGAAGCCGGTGGAGCTCATGACCACCGCCATGCACAAGGACTGGCCAAGCCCGCAAAAGTAGTTTCGCCGCCAAAACTGTATTTTTTTTCTACCATATGCACTCAAATGTTTTGCATGCCCTTGGGATTTTGGTGGATATGAGCATAATTAATGTCTGTTTAACTAAATTTCTCTAATACTGTTTCATACAAAAAATGTCCCATGGGAAGAAAATAAATTTTCAAATATTGAAGTCAATAGAAAGTGTTGTTGTCGGCCTCTAATTGACAAGCATACATATTATTATTTTTCACAGTACAAAAAAGATGCTGAACATGGTCCACCTTCTTAGGTTTATTGGACATGATGACCGGCAAGGTGAACAAGGTGGCGCGCATCACCACCGCCCCGCGCAAGGAAACGTCAAGCCTGCAAAGGTAGTTTCATTGCCGAAACTGCATTTTTTGTCTACCATATGCACTAAAATGTTTTGCATTTCTTTTGGGATTTTGGTGGATTTGAACTAAACGTCCGTTTTAACTGAATCATGCTGCAGAGCCAATAGGAGAAAATCAGGAGCAGCATCAGGCCCTTGGTTAGTGTTGATGATTTATTCGGATGCAGGATGTTTTGAAAAGACCCTTGGTCATTACTCATTAGTTGTTGTCTCCATTGCTATTTTACTGTATGATGAAATAATCATGGATCTTGTAAAATACTTGGTAATGACGTGTCTCAGTTCTTAATTTAGTGTTTGGAAGTAACCAGGGATACAAAATTATCATTACATATTTTTCCATTCTTTATTTATCATCGGAGGAAATCCACCCACCTTTTCCGATTTATGAAAGTTTAAGATGGTTTTGGACAAATCAAGCTTAAAGAATATATCTTGCAAGTTCGATAACTGTCAATACATCTTGATATTTTTGATTTTGGACTTGGGCTTTGTCGATTGGAAAAAATAGTTGATCCAAACAAACACCATGTAGTCTTATGGACGTATGAGCCATCTCACTGTATGTGGAGCTTTTCTCTTGCGCCCAACTACTTTATTTTATGCTCTGTCACTGTAATCTCCAATTTCGTTCCCAGGTGTACCATTACTATGGTCACGGTCTTGCAAATGCTTCATGTGTAGCTTTTCAGCCTTGCAAATTAGATATTTTGATTGCTACATGCATATTGTTGAAATATTGGTGCGTTGAAAAGATATGGGTGGAATTAACAAACTGACTGGACATATGAAACAAATTCATGATGCATTGTCAGATCCTCTTGCTTTTGCTAATTTGAACAAGGTAATATTTAAGATTTATTACAATCTTCCGTTTCGTTGTTTTAGCTGAGTCACTTATCATTAATACTATTGCACAAAATGTGCAGGATTAACCAAAGGAGGAACTTGAAGAATTGGAGGTAGCAGTGTGTGTCTTGTAAATAAGCAAGCAATTCTCCCTGCTCCACAGAAAGCTACAGCTGAAGATGAAGAACTTGCTACACTACAAGCTGAAACTTCGCTATGACCAGGGTAATGTTTGATCTTCTGTTAGATCGATTTGTAAAGTTTACTGTATATTTGCTGATTTCACATGATTAATTCACTGGTGCACATTGAATACATACACAAGTGAAGTTTCACATACGATTGTAATACTCGCTCCGTCCCAAAATTCTTGTCTTAGATTTGTCTAAATACGGATGTATCAAGTCACGTTTTAGTATTAGATACTTCTATATCTAGACAAATCTAAGACAAGAATTTTGGGACGGAGGGAGTATTAGTCAAGACGTGCATTGCACATGCACATTTACTAGTACATTGCTAAAAGTGCACTTCTATTTGCAGGTGACTACGAAGAGGATTGAGAAAGAAAATAGTAGTACAAACTTGCAAAATACTCTTTTACAGAGATCTAGTCCTAATAAGACTCAAGGTGGAAGGCTAATTGTTATTTCTCCAAATGCGCTCATACAAGCTGCAACAAAGAATTCTCAAATGTTTGAAGCAATGGTAAGTCACAACATTGCTTTCTCTTCATGATCACCTGCATTTTATATTTACGTCATTGGCCTTCCTAATTAACTAGCTGCTTCTTCTTTTCACCATGTGTTGTTGCTGCATCGAGTCAGAACTTACAGAAAACGAATATGTGCCAGCTAGGGACATGAACTTAACTGAAACTATAGATTGAGTCACAACTTAAATCAATAGGTGAAGCTTTTAGTACATGTACTTGTGCTTATGCTTTAGACATTTACACTTGTAAAACTGTTCTGATCCCTCAGTTACATGCCTGCTGACACAGTATTACTCCAGTTAGTCTAGCAATAGTTCTTTTTAACAATGGGTCTGGAAAAATTGTATGGCGTATGTTATGTTGGACTCATTAAATAGAACTATTTTTTTATTTCTTGATTGCAGGATCCAAAGAACTAGATCGACTGGACTCTAGATCACGGGCAATTTAGTCTTGGCACTTAATTAGGATGGCTAAATTACATTTGAGTTTCATTTGATGGATATTTGCTATGAGAATTATGAATTTTATGAATCTACATATTATACGTATGGTTTTGAATATTGTAATTGAATTCCTCTATTTTTTTTACGGTTGCAATAGGATATTACCACAACCCACTTTTGGTTGCCACATGTTAGCACCATGAAAATTTTATATTGTCGCAATAGTTTCTCGCTACAAACAGTTCACCCGTTGTGATATCTATTTATCACCACCAAAACTAGTATGTTGCAATTTTTCCTGTTACGACAACTGGAATATTTGTTGCCATAACTTAATGCCACAAGTGTAGCGGTTCATAGCAAAATGCCTAATGCCACGAAAGCAAGGATTGTTGCCATAGTTTATTGCAACAATTGACTATTGCCACGGAAGAGTATGCTCCACGAAACAAACATCGTTGGCATAGGGTGTTGCCACAAATATCTATCGCCACCAGCTACTAGTCGCCATGATTTGTTACATGTTGCATTAATCCTATCTCCACAAAGCAAATTGTGGCATGAGGTGAGTGTTGCCACGGGAAAACATGTGGCAACTTCCCACATGATTGTTGCAATATCACACTTTATTGCCACAATTGCTTTTTTGTGGCAATAACCTATTACCATGTGTCCAGTCGCAACGGCTGCCAACAAATGTTGTTTCGTGGCAATAGGTACTTATCGCCACAAATCAGCATGTATTGCGACGAACGATTTTGTTGCAATAGACCCAAATCCTTGTAGTGTGAAAACTTAAATTGAGAAGGACAAACTTTTGTTTATGAACTATGTAATAAACTTTAAACATGCAATTTGATGCAAACACCAAAAATAAACAGCTGTTGCAGCCATGCCTAACCAAATATACACAACAATGTTTGAAGGCTTGAGAAGGACAAACATACATTACTGGTGAAGACAGGCTCTATAAAGCCCTTGTCCATGCTGATGGGGGGGGGCAATTCAAGAAGTTTAGCACATAATTTTCTTCATAAGCATTGCCTTTATTCTACATTTTGTTAAAAGTAAATATAGATGTGATAATATACGAAAAAATGAAGAATATTTAAGATAAGATGAAGAGTGATGCTACATAACTAAGTTGCTATAAATGTATGTGCAGCGATACAGGCAAAAGGCATAGCCAAGAGCAATGCACAGCTAAACTTCTTCAGTACCAACCTTATGGTAAGAGTAAATATAGATCTGATGTGTAGAAAATGGAGGGCAAAGGAAAATAAGCTGCAGAGTGATGGTACATGAACTACCTGTGAATATAAGTACACTAATAAAGGACAGCATGTACTTACAAGAACAATGCAGAGCTAAAAAAATCATTGGCATTGGATATATTGTACACTAATATAACCATTCATATAGATCAGATAATTTGGAGCAAACAATTGATAAGCAAGCTATCATGCATACTGCTGTCACATAATGAACGAGGTATGTATGCAAGTACAGTGATACAAAACAACATGTACTAACAAGAGCAAAGCAGCAGGCAGCATATTTGCGATATCATGTCGTTCTTTTCAAACCAGAATTCTTCTTTGAGCAGATTTCCTGCAAAAAAGATCCATAAGGCACATGCGGAAAAGTAGAAGTTCAAATTGTCATGTGATTTCATAGACATTCCCTCATCTTGGGAACGAAACCAGTGCATAACAAGGTTTTTCCATTCAATGTCTTCTAAATTTAGCACAGGAGACTTCACCGGAAATTCGTTTATATACTTGCCATCAAAGTGTGATTTCCTTAGGTAACACCGATACTGCTGCAATGCTTCCTTGAAAAGCACAAGCAAGCTTTGCTCGTCATGACTATCCAGATTGACCCTCGCCTAGTTACAACAATGTAATGTAAATCATTGATGTGTTTGATCAGCAGAAAACAGGAAAATAATAACCATGAATAATAGCACATACACGTAAGTTGGACAGGAAGATATGAAAATGGTGTTTGTCTTCACTATAATTTTCCCATGATGGGAATATATGCACATAGTCCCTAACAACATTGAAAGCATTGTCTTTTAAACTGGGAATAAATGGAATGGGGTTCTAATCTGCAGGAATTGGCCGTCTCTGCAGTTGTGATAGGTCTTCAGTCGGTGGACTTGTTGTACTTTTTGCTGGAGTGGGATTTTTCTATGGTACGACTGGTGCTATGGCAAATGAAATCGATATACCTTTTGCTGGAGTGCGGGTCCTGTGTGGTGGGGCTAGTGGTGGGGCCAGTGAAGTATGGGTACAGTCTGCTGGAGTCGGTCCTATGTTTTGTGTCACTGGTTGTACAACCAATATAAGTGGGGCGTTGTCTGATTTCTTCGGCACCACCACGTTTTTCAAGGACTTTGCTGGTGCTTCTTCAGGTTCGGCAATCACCCTCTTCCTTTTTGATGTCTGATGCACAAGAACATTATTTGAGTGCAAAAACATGGTATGATGACAGATGAAATATGTATTGATAATGGATGGGCATGTCATCTCGAGTTATATGATGAGTAAACTAAGCAGATGGCGGTGCAACAAAGTAGAAGAAATGCAAGACAACATATGCAAGATACGCGCAATCAATAAAACCTTGCCAAATTCGAACAGACACCTTGATGGGTGAACAGGACAGACCATCTGCCTTTGACTCCTCGAGGTTAGAATAGTCATTAGGATGATATTCTAAACAAGAATCAATAGGTGGGGAGCGTACGAGTTTCATTGCTTCCAGAATGATACTCAATGCCTTGGTGCCAATTTTGTAAGTCATTGCAGTGTTCCACAATATTCTTCTGATGTGTGGATTCTGATATTCACTGTAATTGCATATAATATTTGAGAACCATGAAAACATAAATAGTTGTGAGATTATCTTTGTAATGCAGATGATATTCTAATATAGGGGCGCCCCTGTAAACACTTGTGTGCTATCACTGGATTCTGATGAGAGAGCTCATGTGTGCTTTAATATGGTGCGTGCATTTATATAATCTGGCACAAGTACACAAAAAATAGGCTCCAGAAGTAACGATAGCTGACAGATGATAGTTCATAATATACTGTATAGAGAGTTTATTGCCAAACCATGATAACAAGAGCACACAACAACTAGGCAGATCATAGTGTACATAACAGGGGTACACCATAACCACGATATATAAATCAGGAAAGTGGAACTGGCTTGAAAATATGGTGTTGTATTGCCGCTAGTAATTGAAAGCCTATCGATCATGTACAGGCTAGCTCTATCAGCTGTTGACTGCAGATGTCCCTGCACCCCTTCCTGACAAGGAACATACTATACGTACTAAATACAGAATAAACAAAGATGAACATGTTAAAGAACAGAAGAGGAAGCATATTCTTGAGGTTCCGCTTCATTGCATACAATGTTGGTTGCCCACTCATGATGAATCACAACGCCCAAAGAAATGCAATTACATGCTGTCTTCCTATATGTGGCAATTTTGAACAAGAGTCATTAGGATCATATTCTGAACAAGAGTCAACAGGTGGGGAGCGTATGAGTTTCATTGCATCCAGAATGGCACTCAATGCCTTGGTGCCAATTTTGTAAGTCATTGCAATGTTTAGCTTCAAGAGTGGACTGCTGCTAGTGCGACACAAAGCAGCTACACAGATCATAGTGTAGATATAACGGGAAAACCTTAAGCATGAGAGTAAAATCAGCAAAGTGGAACTTGCTGGAATATATGTGCTAGTATTGCCGGTACGGCTAGAAAGGCTTCGGATACCAGCTCTCTTCAAGTGAAGGTGCGGTACTGTTAATATCAGTGTAACTCCCAAAGGCGACACAACTCCGTGCATTTCCTTGCTATTCTTATAGGATTCAAGTGGGCAGTCCACTACAAACCCTATTCCTATGTTTACAAGATCCTACGAATCAAAGAGGCTCAAAGTGTCCATCACAACCGACCGTATAGACCTCTACACTGCAAATGTCCCTGCTCATCTTCAGTACAAGGAACATACTGTACTACTAGCATACTCCCTCCGTTCCAAAATATAAGTCTTGGTAGAGATTTCCACTATGGATCACATACAGATGTATCCAGATACATTTTAGAGTGTAGATTCACTCATTTTGCTCCATATGTAGTCCATGGTGGAATCTATACAAAGACTTGTATTTAGGAACGGATAGAGTACATATTAAAGAAGAACGGAAGAGGAACATGGTAAAGAAGAGCAAGTAGATTTTGGATAATAAAATGTTGGTTGAGTAGTGCCTACACATGATGAACCAGAGCGCATTAAGAATGCAACTCCCAGCTGTCTCTCGACCATTTTAGGCGGTTGGATGAAGATCCTACATCTCCTAACCCTTCTTCTTCCTCGTCTCTGATTCTTCCCATACAGAACACCGCACGGGCCGCCGGCCGGACCACCGGCCCCCACCGCCTGTGTTCCTCCGCCACCCCACCCCACCCGCGCCCCAACCCCCACCCGCGTTGAGTTTTCTTCATTCGGTGAGGCCCCACAACCACCCGAGCCCCTTGGATCGCACCGGTGAACTCCGGCGAGCTCTGAAAAATCGACTGACCCAATTTTGAAATTTAGTCTACTATGATTTAACTAGTGTGGAATATAAAAGGGGAAAACCATGAGCATTGGGAGTATAGTGTTGAGCATGCCATGGCGGATCTGAAGGTGCAAACTGGACAAAGGCAACTTCGCAACCAAGACAAGAAATCAGAGTAAAGCAGTGGCGATCTATTTTCTTGCTGCGATAAATAAGTTGGGCAGATACGAAAGAGTACCGCCTCTGGTGCGGCGCCGTGTACACATCTGCTGAGAATTTGACGGTGCTGCGGTAGCGATGGCTGTGAGCGGCGTGGAAGCAGATCTAGGAGGGTAGATGGTGGTGGCGGGGCGCGGTGGACGAGACGGTCGTAGGAGCGGTGCCGGCAAGGTGGACGACGGCGGGGATGAAGCGAGAGGACGGGATGCAAGGATCCCGGTCCGAAGGCGTGGATGAGAGAGGTCGATCTCTTGTAATGCACGGCGGCGTCGGGGTATCAGCTCCGGCATGGTGGAGGAGGACGGCGGTGGATGGGGTGGCGGACGGCGGCAGACGGAGGAGGGTGGGGTGGAGAAGGTGTTTTGGCGCCCACGGAGTACGAATGAGGAAAAGGGAGGTAGAGAAGAAGGGGGAACCATGTATTCAGGGCGCGCTTGTCTCAAATGCGAGGAAATTCACAAACTTAGCCCCCATATCAAATTTCTACTACATCACAACAACATTAGTCGGTTGGGGATAGGACGGTAATCTCGCATACACCGAATATTTGCCGACGAGAGTTTGTTTTTGGCGCCCACCGTGTATGAATATGAATCGGGGAGGGAGTCGATTTCGGCCGAGGACATACTGTATTTTGGCGCCCACCGTGTATGAATCCGGGTGAGAGGCGGTTACGTCACGTTTGGGTGAAATTACAAACCTACCCCTATCGAAACCTATAAAAATCCAGCAGATAGGCTTTGCATGGCAGGGATAGGCAGTAGTGATTTCCATCTCGCATATTTTGGTTTCAGGCGGTTATTGCGACTTTCCCCGCTTCGTTCAAATTTTGCAGAGTACACGTTTACCGTGCGAACTCAATTCGAATCCCGTTTGTATTCTATTTTTTCGGGCAGGATCCATTTTCAATTGGAATTACATTCTATATACATCATTTTTTATATATACTTTCAAAAGCACAACACCACTTATACATAAATATGGTTTACAAATGGCATGATCTCAGATTCATAAGGTTGTATCCATCAATTTGGATTTTCAAATATTTGAAACCACTTTATGTTGAAATCCAATGTATACATTCCTCGCTAACTGTCTCCAATTAATGTGTGTTTCATGCGGGTTTTTTTACTTCTCAAACATGTATAATGTGTTTCACACACGCAACATATAGTGTAATCCCGTTTAGACATTAATTGCATATAAACCATGCATTGTTTGTAATTAAAGAATCTATGGATCACCAATATTGATAAACTATATAACATTACACGTGTGCCCAAATTCAAATAAATATGCTTGTTTGATACACCAATTTGCGTTATGATATTATCGATGTCGTGATCTCCAGTTTAAATATTTGAATCCCCTTTAATCCAGATATTCGTCTCATATAGCTATCACTCATGCTTATGTAGGACTATCTCTCTGGACCTATACGCGTTCATCATCTCTCAGGTATCTCGCGTGCTACCTGTATGTCGACAATGATCTTTTATCTTCGTAACACACTAACGGTACTCTCTCCCTCGACCTTCATCACTCTATCTCTCTCTAAGTATATCTCGCTCCCTGCTATGTGTCTCTAACTATGATTCTCCATGTGGAATCTCTTTCTCTAACACAAACACAAAACTTTGTCTCCCGGGGTCTCATTTCTCTCTACTATTCCCATGTGTGCCACTCGCACACCCCTCATACAGAGATGTCTTTCGCTCCTTAGATATGAGAACCTATGACTCTTCCTCTTCAATATCTCTTTCTCACACACAAACACAAACTCTGTCTCCCAGGGTCTCATATTTCTCCATTGTTCTCTTGTATGTCGTTCACACACACCCTCTCTCCCTAGAGATATCTTGCGTTCCCTCATATGTCTCTCTAGCTATCACTCTCGTTGTGAAATATCTTTCTCTCTCGCAGACACAAAACTCCGTCTCTCTGGATCTCATTTATCTGTGATATCTGTTTGTATGTGACTCACATGCACCCTCTCTCTATCTCTCTCACACCCACACACATAACTCAGCCTTCTGATCCACTCGACTCCTATCTCTAACGCACACTAGCTAGCATCTTTATCTTTCTATTTATCTGTTTCTCCATCAACCTTCTTTCTCGCCCTCACTCTTGATTCCTATCACGCACACTACATATGTTTCTCTCGACATGCAGTCAAGTGCCCTCTCACACACATATATAACTTCACCCTCTGAACCACCCGACGGTCATCTCCAACACCCAAACTAGCAGATGTCCCTCTAGCTAGCATCTCCATCTCTGTATCTATCTGTAGTTTCTCCGTCAACATTTCTTTCTTGCACGGAGTCTTGCTTCTTATCACCCACACTATATATGTTTCTCCATACATATGCATTTATAGGTTGATCTCTTTTGCACAATCGTTGCGCCTCACTCCCTCTGCTCGCCATAGATGCATGCTCCAGCCCACGCCACTATCTCTTAAAGACAAAAACACATGCTCAATTGTCGGGCCTTCTTCCCTGCATTCTCACATGCATGCATATTGTCATACTGATTCGTCTCTCCCATGTCATTGATCTTATGACTTATGTCTTCTTTCTTTTATCTCGATCATGCGCGCGCGCACACACACACATCCCACGTATACATGTATACCTCTCACACATGCATGTTCAAGGTCTCTATGTCTCCATACGTAGTTAATTACCCTCAATCCTAATGCCACATCGAATCGAACTCCTCTTTTGTGCACATAACTTCCGCCTGGATGGGTTAAACACACACTCACAGTTAACAATCTCCTTCTAGCTACCCCCCCCCTCCGCCTCTCACTCTTCCCCTATATCCCCGAAACCAATAAGACCATCCCTTTGTTTAATTCCCGCCTACATGCACCATCGATATATAGTAGTCTTCCTCGGTGTCTCGAACAAACACGTTCTCTCGATGTCGACTCCTCTCACGCGCACACACCTCTTCCCTCTCTATGGGCATTTTCTCTCTCGCACGCCATCGTTGGTGGCCTCTACCATACACATCACCTCTCTATGATGAAGCCATGTACACTTAAATTACATCCGCCACAGAGGACCCCGTGACACACACACACACGCACACACACACCCCCACACACTAAGACTCCATCTCTCTCTCTCTCTCTCTCACACACACACACAAACACACACACGCACGCACGCATGCACACCCCCCCACACACACACTAAGACTCCATCACACACACACACACAGCACCCCACACACACACTAAGACTCCATCTCACACACACATGCTCTAGGCGGAGCATTTGTTCCTACCACCCTTCATCCAACCTTACCCAAATGATAAACAATCACCTTTATTTACTTGCATAACATGGACAAATTCCACTTTACTTTAGTAGTCAGCAAGCTTATCATCCGTACCCTTATAAAAAAACAAGTTGGCGATGATGGTGTGCCTGCCATCTTGTAATACAGACCGTATGATATATATCTAACGGATAGAAAGCAAACAATGATAATTTTACAAAAGATACCCGCACCTCTCTCCACATCATTATCTCCCGCAACCTCATTGCTCAGCAATTAAAAAAGGAATAAGTCTCTGGAACAATCTAGCATGCATGGTGGCCACTGCCGCCTGCCGGCACCGTCAATCCCCATGCCTCCGCCCATTCCGACCACCAGTCACCACCACGCTCCACTCCTCCCCGCCTTATCTCTCATCTTTCATTTTTTCGATGACATTCTCGAGATACCAGTTTTCCGATAAAATTCTCGAGATATCATTAGTTTTTTACACATGGGATTACTCCTGCATGGGTCAATCACAATAGGTGTTTTGTAAAAAATTGCATATTGATGTTCCATGCAATGCACGAGAATCTTGCTTGTAATTATATAACACAAATCACGAGCAGGAAGTAACATTTTTTGACACAACCACGTTAACATGGCCATGTAAATCACTAGCTAATATAAATACCATTATACTTATATCCTGATGCAAAAGGTTGAGTACATGTCCGAAGAGTAGAGTCACACACACGCACTCTGTCTCTCAGAATCTCTCTCTCACACACACACCAGTTACATGACGCCCACTTAAGCAGACACGCATGTTACAATTTGTGCACCCGCGGGTACACGTGATGCTGTGATTTATTTAAGCCGGAAGGCGAACCCAAACAGTAGCTGCATTCATTCCCCTCCCGCCGCCTCTTCTCTGGTCGCTGTCGCCCGGTAGCCATGGGCCGGCCAAAGGTAACAACATACGCCATACTCACGCCGGAGCGGCGCTTTAATATGGAAATTTTAGTGGTCATGCATGCCTCTTTTTGTGCTAGCACTCCTATATACGGGTTGACCGGTCGATTCCCGCGGACGTGCGCGGGCGGTGGAAGAGGAAGGAGAAGGGAAGCGGGCTGTGAAGTAACGTTTTTACCACAATTTCTTAGGAAACCGAGTGCAATAATTGAGTAGTTTTGCAAACTACCAGTACTACACCTGAAACGGTTCAAAACCTATACTCCCTTGCCAGCGCACGCTTCCCGCATGAAATGGTCAGCGTCGCCCTGGAGCGTCAGTGCCGCATTAATGCCCGGCCAGAGCGGAGGCGACAACTCACTGGCGCCGGCTTTGAAGTGGCGCGACGGACGAGAGAGCGCCGCTTCCCGGTGCACGCGACTGCTCCGCGTCGAGACTGGCCATAGGCCCTGTTTGGATCCATGGGTTATAGTTAGTTTGAGCTAGTTGGGGCTCAAATAGCCCTAAAGTATCCAAGCATGAGGGTTTAAATTGGAGCAAGTTGCATCGAACCCACCAAAAAAAATATCCCACCCAAGAGGTGCTAACTGGAGATAGTTCTCATTGGGACCACTAAAAAATCACTTTTCTCTCTCCATGAAGTGAATTTATTGTCAACCTAACCCTGTCACTCAAACACCTCTTTGGCTACAGTTAGTTCAGGGTTAGTCATGAGTTAGTCTAACCTCTAGCTAAGTTAGAGTATCAAACATGAGCAGTATAGGACATGCCAGTTGCTCAAAGCATACAGTCAAATTCGTACGTGAAAGGATTTTTTTTCTTTTTTGAAAACGGAACATGAAAGGAATTTTTTTAGAATGCTCTTGGCATGTCGCTAACATGTGATAGTTAACCGACCTCAATAGACGGCAGAAACGCCAGCCCACCGCACTTTGATAGGTGTCGCATGGAAGCCAAGAAATATGGTGATAGCGTGGGTTAGCCATGTACTAGTATGATGTAACTACACTGGGCTGCCGTGTTTCGTACTCTTTCAGTCCACTTTGATGATGATTGGTTAATTTTATATTGCTGAATAATATTAAATATTATGAGTGTAGATGCTCCACCACGAGGTTCCTTGCTCCTTCTCGGTCGTCCGGAATCTATGTTCTTCCACTCTATTTTTTTAGGTGAGCTTTGTTCATCCTTTTGCCAAGACGCGAGACATCTAGCATCAAGGTGCACGTGTTATGCAAGGATCGTTCTATCTATATGAAGAACACGTGGGACTGGAACTACGAAATGGACATGTACCCAGGAGTGGACGTACGAACCTGAGTAATGTAGCGCAGTAAGTGAAGTAGAAAGGCACAAATGGTATGAACATGCGTGGCATATAGGGTGTGTTTGGTTGCGTTCTCGTCTCAGCATAGTTGTTCCCTCTTCATGCATGCTCAACTCAACACCTCTTTTCATGCATGCTCTCTTCATGTATGCTTCTAGTGTATTTGTGCTAAACTAGTGTGGACTAATGCACCCTCCATACACTCTACCAAACACCCAAAAGTAGGTTGAGAAGGGAACTCTTGGGCGGCATTTGTCTCTTACTACGTACTACCACTAAATGTTGTATGTGCAATGCACAGTGATGTTATGGAGTACGTGCCTAAGTACTCTACTACTACTATATTAGTTGGAGGCACATATTAACTTTTATATTTGTTTACGTGTATGCCCCGCGACCTTCCAACTAGACGTGTCTTTCTCTCCAGGTCGCACTTTGTATCGTTCATACCACTAAGTACTACTACGTGTGGTCTCCGACCCAGAAGTGGAAGAAGTGGAGACGCTCTACCATGCTGTTTTTTTACGCTGGGCTCTACCACGCTGTTCATGTCCCACTCCTTTCGCTGATGTGTGGGACATCCAGCACATGCGTGTTTGGCACCCTTCGTCGTAAGAGTTGAAACGCTAGCATTCATCAGAAATAAAAAATAATTATAAATCGGCAGTGATACTTTTTTTTGCGAACCAATCAGCAGTGATACTATACCACGTGGTTTCCTTGCTCCTCGATATCGGAAAGAATACTTCCGTTCGCCAACATGTGGGACGTCGACCATCCTGGTCCTCTTGCCATGCATGCAGAACTCCAAGGGAGAGTCACCCAGGTCGTCGCGCCGTAGTAACAATGACTAATGAGCCGTCAAATCACAGGCCCGCTTCCCACTTTGAAGTTGCTCGGACGAAGGAACCATCATGACTTCGTTGAATTCCGCTTCTTGAAGAAAACTACTATACATGCAGTACTGCTAGCTACAGTAGTTACTCCAACAGAGGCCTTCTTTCATTCATAGGATAGGAATATGAAAATCATAGGAAGTGAGATGACATGCATCTCAATTCCTATAGAGAAAGAGATGCCATTTGATGCTTAGGATAGGAATTTTTCCATTTAGTCTAGGCTAATGTACTGGTAATTTGCTCTAAAAACTACAGTAGTAACTAGTAGTACTGGTACATGCTCGTACTCAGACACAGACACACACACTAACTACTAGTACTACTACTTCTCACATGCTGGCTAGACGCCGTCGTTCTCCTTCCCGGCTTTGTCGGCGACACCCCACCGTGCTTGGATCTCCGCCGACCTCTTCGCAGCAGCGCGTGTGTCCTTTTCTTTCTTGCAGCGGCGGGCATCTCTTTTCTTGAGTGCTTTCTGACTTTTCCGCTCCCTCTGTGCAGCTTTGGCCGCCTCTTGCTCTACCGCCCATTCGGCCTTGGCATCTTCAAATTCCTCCCACATAGTTGTGAGGTCGCGAGCGGCGATGAACTCGGCACGGCGGGATGCCATCGCTTCCCTACCATTTTGTGTGCGGTCGTGGGCGGCAAGGAACTCGGCGCGGCGGGACGCCATCGCTGCCTTACCGGTTAGTGTGCGGCGCGGTGCCTGACATTACTGTTTAGACGTTTGATGGAGCCCTACGCGAACGCAGAGCATGTATTCACTTGGCTCAACACCAACGGTCATACATGGACCGCCTTGCTCATGTATATCATCCATCACAACAACAATCTATAAAACAGCCTAAGCTAGAGAGGGTACTATGGTAGTATGGTACGGAGTATGTACTATCGTGAGCGACCGATCTTAGTGCCATTGCACACCAAAACCCCTTCCATCGCTAGCACGCGCTTCCCGCCTGAAACGGTCACCGTCTCTCTAGAATGTCAATGCCGCATTCACCGGACTTAACTGTAGGTGCAATTGGTGTGTCACTGACATGCGGGCCAGATGCCCGTTGGGCCCACATGTCAGTAACCCAAATGCATCTACAGTTAAGTCACTAAAGCAGCATGTGCATTCCCGCCCGATGAACCTACTCCAGCGCCAGTTGTCCATCCGTCTGCCGCGGCTCATTGCCATTCGCCCACTATATTAACTTGAGCCCCAGCTCCCAGCCATAGCCAAAGACCCACACTTATTCTCCTCCGGCCCCTTCCTTCTGTCGGTACCACTTCAACCATGGCCTCCTGGCGCTCCGAAGCTCTCTTGGACGTACTCTTGCAGGAGCAGACGAGGGACATCGGCGGCTCCGCTCTGGGCGCGCTCCAAAGCTCTCTTCGACATACTATCGCAGGAGCAAACGAAGGAGATCGCTGGCACCCCCCGGCCACCCTCCGCCTCCACAACCACGAAGCCGGTGCGCGTGCGCGGGCGCAGCCGGCATCAAGGAAGAGTAGTACACGGTAGGTCGCCGCCGCTCTGGTCCCGGCGATCGTTTAGATTAGGTTTACAGTAGGTTTTAGTACGGTTTGTGCAAAATATGTAATGAATTTCATCCAGTTTGTAGGAAAAGTTTTCAAAATGTAATGAATTTCATCCGGTTAATTTGAAATTTGCTTTGTTTGCATGAATTTTGTCCGGTTAGTTCATATAGTTGTCGAAAGGTATGCGGGCAGCATCGGATGGCATCCATCAGTGTCCTCGGACAGATGCCGGTGTAAATTTGTGGGCCAGCGCTGGAGATGCCCTAACTATCATGCTATAATCGCTAACAATCCTCCATTATTTGGCAGGGAACAGTTATCCCTCGATCAAAATCAGATCCACGGTGTTTCGCACTCCTCCCGCGATGGAGTGTAAACTCTTGCTTACATAAAAATGGAGCAAGTGGACGACACTGTAGCACGTCATATCACTCGAACTAGCCAACCTAACGAGCGGGAAAGCACCGCCCTCGTCATTTTGTTCTGGATTTCTATCGATCGATCGCGCAAAAATGTTACGCTTCGCAAGTTCTAAAGTAAAAAGCGGCACACTTATGACTCGTACGCATCGCAACCAGACGCGTTGTCTTGCAATTTCACTGACATGTGGGACCGTAATTGAATAGGGATAATTAATTTGGTGCCCTTAGTTGTGTCCCACTCGGCAGGTTTACCCCTAGTTTCCAAAATCACTTATTCCTGCCCAAACCACTTTGCTCCTCTTATGCTTTTACCCTTTGACCGTTTGACCATCACTTTGAAAACTTCATAAAAAATTCATACTAACTCAGAAAAATTCAAATAAGATATCAAAATGTTCAGAAAAACATCACCTATATGTGCATGTCATTTGCATTCATGAAAAAAGTGTTGGCCAGTCCCCATCTTAGTTTTAGCTCATATGGCCTTAGCATGAATAGTAAAATCTAAAAAATTCTAAAAATTCTAAAAAAAATTGGTCGCAAACTTTGACCAATGTTTTCAGTGCTTGCCAAGTTTCATAAGGGAATGACATTCGTGGAAGTCATGGGAAAAATGAAATTTTGGAGCATTGATTTTTGTTTTTTTGCCACAACTTCCACGAATGTCATTTCCTTATGAAACCTGGCAATCACTCAAAACATTGGTCAAAGTTTGCCACCAATTTTTATAGAATTTTTAGATTTTTTTAGATTTTACTATTCATGCTAAGGTCATATGAGCTAAAACTAAGATGGGGACTGGCCAACACTTGTTTCATGAATGCAAATGACATGCACATATAGGTGATGCTTTTTTGAACATTTTGATATCTTATTTGAATTTTTCTGAGTTAGTATGAATTTTTTATGAAGTTTTCAAAGTGATGGTCAAACGGTCAAAGGGCAAAAGCATAAGAGGAGCAGAGTGGTTTGGGCAGGAACAAGTGTTTTTAGAAACTAGGGGTAAACCTGCCGAGTGTGACCCAACTAGGGGCATAAAATCAATTATCCCAATTGAATAAACCGTCGATAGCCGAAATCTAATCGCTCGGTGGGCGTCGGCTGAGAAGAGAGAAACTGGGGAGGGAGAAGAGATCGCCCTCCCGCCGCGCACGGACTCTAAGAAATATATGGTGATAGTGTGACGTGGGCCATGCTGGAGTCTGGACCGCTTCCGGAGCCCGCTCTCACCGCCCTGGCCCCTCAAGACGCCAGCTGCCCGCCGCATGCATGCATAGAAAGTACTCCTTATGTGGAGGAGAGAGAGGCATTGACAAAGTCAAGGAGTGGGCTCTGCAAGGGCCCGTCTCTACACGTGCTCCTAGGTATAAAAAAATAATTCTAAAAAAAGCATAAAAAACAATTGTGTCTTAAAAAAAGAAAGGTGAAAAACATTTGAGGGGAAATAGATAGAGAGAAAGTGAGAAAAAGCTGTAACCTGAGCATTACATGAGGAAGGAGGGAGTGGTGCACACGCAAAGTTCACTGGGCTGCCGTGTTTCACACTCCTCCGTCGTAACAGTGAAGACAATAGCTTTCATAAAAAATAAACAATGAATACTCGTTGCTCGTCCTCTATATCGGAAAGAATACTTTCATTCGCCGACATGTGGGACGTCGACCATCCTGGTCCACTTGCCATGCACAAAATTATCTTGGTCTGCCCCGGTTGTATCGCAGGCCGAACCTTTCCCACTGTAAGTTGTTTGGACGAAGGAACCATCATGACTTCGTTGAATTCCGCTTCTTCAAGAAAACTTACTGTACCCGCAATACTGCTACCACACGCGAAGACTGGAAGGCACTGTACCATGTTATATCACTGAAACCCACTAGGCCAAACTAGCCCGCCTAGGTCATCTATTTTGGAACGGAGGGAGTACGTGTCTGCACTGCTATGATTTTGTGTTGCACGTTCTCTGTACTTTTGCTACGATTTTCCTACCCTATGAACCAAATGAGGCATGAATGTATGTCGACTATTGTCTGATCGATCGCTAACCCTACAATTTTAGGAGCTAGGGCTATTGGTCGATCGACGAGGGATAAGTATAAGCGTACCACGAGCTCATCAGCCCAAACGTTTCTCTTCGGTGAGTGTTTTGCAAGTACTATAGCTCGCACAGTAGCTAGCCTACTAACACCAAGAATCATCAAACAAGCCATGTTGATATGATAAACAGTTCAAACTTACATCTAAGCATGCCATATATTACATCAAAAGCTGGTGAGGATACATCTGCTTCCATAACTCGGAGAGGGTTCGCATGATTCATCGCATGATTCACTATCAGACAAAAGTAGCAAGATCCACCCACACAGGACAGTGCACTAGCCCTAAGATGGTTTGATAACACGCATCATTCTGGTAATTAAACATAGGGCAATGCAAACTACCCTGAAGGATTAGCGCGACCAACTATTTCTTGTCATCGATCTCTCGGGCAATGACCACAACACGGACATCGGCATGGGAATCGATTTCTGGGGCGATGTCCACAGGACTGACCACGACAACAGAATCGATCTCTGGGGCAATGTCCACAGGATGAACAGCGGCATCGGAATCGATCTCCGGGGGGATGCCAACAGGACGGGCCATGACATCGGAATCATCAAGGACAACCACCGGGACCTGCACAACCCTAACAAGTTAGCAAGCACATTGCAAATGATCAAAAACCACAACTATGGTAATAAGCCATTATTTTTTACCTTGTGCAGCTCACTGGGGGATCTCATCCCTCCGGGGGCCATCTCCTCATCCTCGATGGGGGCCATCACCTTGCCAGGGGAATACCGCATCTCAACGGTGACTATCTCCTCAAACTCGGTCTTGAGCCTTACATAGGTGGCAATCAGAGTTCCTGGGGTAGGCACAGTGGGGCCCTTGGTGTTCTTCCAACTTTCTTTGAGGAGTTTGTCCGCCAACGTCCTCAACTCTTTGGCCAGTGCTTGTTTCTTGGAGTATTTCGTCTCCATGGGTTGGCCCGCCAACATGGTCAACTCGTTGGTCGGTGCTCGCTTCCTGGAGATCGCTGTCTCCAGTGGGTTGTCCGCCGACAACCCTTTTCCTAGTG
Source organism: Triticum aestivum (assembly GCF_018294505.1). Lineage (NCBI taxonomy): Eukaryota > Viridiplantae > Streptophyta > Magnoliopsida > Poales > Poaceae > Triticum > Triticum aestivum. Next base: position 602,020,343 of record NC_057795.1, on the reverse strand, counting down.
CTCCAGGATCCATCAATGAACTGACAAACAAAAATCAATTGAAAGGAAACCACAATCGCAATGAAAACGGGAAAAGAATAGGATGTGAGAATCGGTCGGTGCTTCGCAAAAAGAAGATTATTGGAATGAAAATATAGCAGCATAACTTATTCGCCCACCTTTCCTTTGTCGGTACAGAAGAAAAATGGCAGAAGTGAGTAGCCTGGAGTGAGGTTTTCTTCAAGAAAGGGAAGAAAGGGCTTGAACGAGCGTTCCAGTGAAATGATGGTTGCTTTGTCTAGTCCAACTTGGAGGCCACCTTAACACTGCTGGTAAAGGTGTGGGTTTTGTGATATGACGGGTCATGACGGCCACACCGGGGTGACAGGTGAGTCTCGACTGTAGCACCTCGCTGTGATTTGGTGGATGGCACGCGGGCCCGGATGCTTTGAAATGTCCCACATGTAGATAGAGCGGCTAGTCATATAGGAGTGCTCAATATTGTGCACCACGACCAAGGCGGAGAGGAAAACGAGAGAACTACGTAATTAATGCATGAGTTCAATTAGGGTAGTTTTGTAAAGTACGAGATACATTCCTCCAATCGCAAAATGCCTTGGTTCATGAGATTTGAGATTTGAGCCCTATAAACCGGAAGGGAGGGAGTACTGCACACGGTGTAGTCTAGTCACTTGTTGAAATCTCTAGAAAGGCAAATACTCCTTTCCGATTTACAGGTCTATACTACTCCCTCCGTCTAGGTGTGTAAGTCATCTTACGAAAACCAAATAGTCCCAAAACACTTATATGCGGTGCATTAACTTCTACGTTGTCTCTTGTTTCTTGACATATCAACCAATAAGAGATGAGAGGTGTGCATGCTTTTAAAGACTTGCAATGGCTAGTTCATTGCATGCAATGCTATTAATTAGCAAATAAACATTGGTGACCCCAGGAGGAAATGGTGCTAAGCGCGTGGACCTATGCAGAATGAGATTCAACCAATGGATAATGGAGTTTAATTGTTAAGCAATAGCAATTTTGTCTCATGCAAGAGCCTGGCTAGTATATGCGTGCTCCCAGGAACCGCACCACGCGAGCGTTCGCAACTGCCATGTTCGGGTTGCGCTTGGCTCTTTGCCTCTTCGAGAAGACGAACAATGATGTTACTCCTACTTCTACAGTATCGAATCCATTGCTGCATGTCCGTCCACCTCATGCGGGAGGGATAGCGTGTAGCGAAAGCTTCTACTTACTGCTCCTGCCTTTGCGACTATGACAGGTGGGCCCAACAGGTGGTTGGCCCTCCTGTCATGCAGCCAAAGGCAGGTGTAGTTAAGGCACTGGAGCTCAGTCCGCGAGGGAGAGGGCGTTGTAGTAATCAAATTTCTCGGTCTTGTACGAGTTGACGCGACACATCAAAGCACTGCACTCGATATAAGTCTTTTTACACATTTCAAATGGGCTACTTCGTATGTACGACATATTCTGGTAGTCACTTGTTGCAATCTCTAAAAATACTTATATTTGGAAATGGAGGGAGTACAACGCATGCATGCATGCCGTGACTTTCCTTTTGATACTTGCATGTGTTGATTTGATGCACCTTGCCAAATTTTGACTATAAATTTAACTAACCAAATTTTCATGCATGTCACAAAAAATTATGGGGCTGTTTGGATTGTGACTATGTTTGTCTTATGTTGCCACATTATTTTTCCCACACTTGCCACACTTGCCTAACCTGAGTTGCTCAAATTGTTAGACACACTTTGGCTTGCCTAAGGGAATCTTGCCACAATTTTTGTGTCTATGACATGAGGGGTTCACTGCTAATAAAAAAATTCTTGTCTTAGGTGTGGGTAATAAAAAAGACTTATATTTAGGAATGGAGGGAGTAGAAAATATAAATAATAATGCATGTTGGGGCAACCCACGTTTCTGCTAATTTTAGCTGTCGGCTTGTTCACAATTTTTACGAGGAGGTGGTTGTTCATTTAATGGAGGGACTTATAGTACCAGACTTGAACGATACAAAGTGCGACCTGGCACACCGTAACACCACTTGGAACAAGCGGGTAGCTATCTCAAAAAACAATCAACAACTAAAAAACTGCGACCTGGCATGTAGTAGTACACAATTTTAAACGATTGTTTTGATGGAGTGAAAAAGGAAAACTACCCCACTACGTATATATAGGCCTGAGCCTCTGCGCTTGCTTGCTAGGGTTGCTCTATTCACACACTCTCATCCTCTCCAGATCTAAACAAGATAGGGGTAGTAACACTGTCTTTCTCCCTTCAAAAAACACTGGCTTTCTATCCTCACCGCTGGTTACAGATCCAGACGTATCCCCTTCCGCCGGTGAAGGGGAGGAGGGGCAGCATTTAGGCCGTCGTCGACAGCGAGGGAGGAGACCCACTGCTGGTCGCACCGTTATCTCTGGCCGAGCACCAACGCGGGAGGTCCTCCGATCCCTTCGTCGTTGCCTGTGGGCGGATCCGGCCTCCCGCCGCCCACCTATCCACATCCCGACGACCTTTAGGTATATCTTCGTTCAAAACCGCCTTAGCTCTACTTCCCCAGCTTGCTACGTCGCTGCATGTGCATCATTTTCTACCTCTCAGCCCCTCTCGATCGGATGGTCCAACGTCACCTATTTTTTTCTATTGTTAGAGGTAAAGCTACTTCATGGATTCGAATCTTGTACTCCCTTTGTCCGAAAATACTTGTCATTGAAATGGATGTATCTAGATGTATTTTAGTTCTAGACACATCCATTTTGATGACAAGTAATTCCGGACGGAGGGAGTACTTGGTTCAAACAAGAAATAATGTGGGGGTGGGGGAATTTAGTATGTACATTGGACTTGGTAGAAACAGGAAGGAAAGGGGGGTGAAAGTAGTACAGACTGGTCATCCAACCGGTCTCTTGGCCGAAAAGGGAAATATAGGGATAACATTATACACAGTGGTATGACCAGGACTAGATTTGCTATCCACACATAGGAGTAGGTGGCTAGAGTGAACAAAAATGGGACCAACCCAGATATGTTTCTTGGATGTTTGTTTCTCGGGGCAACAAACTATGAATCACCACTTTATGCCCATGTTTACGTACATGGTGCTGGACTACTGGTGCACCCACTGTCCCATGACCTTATACCAAATATTTAGGCTCCGTTCGGAATAAAGGGGCATAAAACATAGGTCTTGATGAAAATTAGAGGAATAGGAAAGGAATGTAGGTATAAACCTATGGAACAACGAACCGGAGGAAACTCTCAAGAGAATGTGTTCGGATGGACTACGAAATGTACAGATTTGTTTTTTTAGAGTAGCATGCTTGTCAATATAAGATGCTATTTGTTTATTCAGCTGCAAAGTGACTACTCTTGTTCTCACCTCACGTACCACACATAGGTTGATATTTTTATTCTGGCAAACACAGCACAGCAACCTATCTAACGCATGGCAGCGAGCACCTGCCTCGGGCTTCCGCCCAAAAAATGAGCAGCGCGTGGATGTTTCTAATCCTATGGAATCAGTACTACTAGACCATCTTTCCTATGAAACACTATTCACCTTTCCCGTGTTTCGAATGGTTGGAAGGGAAAGAATACCGTAGGAATTGTGTTCCTACAAAAATCCTACACCAAACTGTGAACCGAACGCAGCCTTAGCTATTCTCAATCTAATGTCCCTGGTAAAAATCAAGCCATGCCACTGTTTTTGCCTGTAATTGGTTGAGACTCTGACAAGTTTAGCCAAATGTTTTTGCCTGTAATTGTTTGAGACTCTGACTGTTTCCTCTGTGCCTTTTTGTGCAAACAGGGATATCCAATTCACCTAGTTGCTGTTGTGACCTTTTGGTGCACTGCACAAAACTCTTCTTAAAAGAAGTGACTTTTGTGTTATTTAACTGGAATGTCAGAATGGAATAGTTGGTTCATTTTGGTGGAACTGCACAAAGGGAAATCTGTGTTCCAATCCTCATCATCCATATTGGCGCCATAACCTTCCTTTAGGTAAGAATGATATTTAATGCATGTGTTCATCTCTATTTTCCGACTGCCATGAGAAAATAATGCTGTTTTTTACTAGTACACTTGTACTCCCTCACTGACAAAACAATTCTGAATTAGAAGGCCAATCATGTACTTGGTTTCACCAACTGGTGAGGAGAAAGAGAAACAAAGCATGAAGAGGAGGAAGAAGAAGAATAAACAGTGCCAAGGCGATCTTGCTGAAGCCAGAGGCCTCAGTCGAGGCCATTCAAGGGCTCCGACAACGACTACCTTACATGTGAGATGATCCTCCAGGGAGCCCTTCCACTTCTGATGTCTCACTTAATTAATTAGGAGTACTTAAGTACCACTAATTTATTACTGCCTAATTTTCCTGTTGGAGTTAAACAAATCTATAGTAGGACCCTGTGCTGAATCATGTACGTGTGTATGTTTGTCTATGGAGGTGAATCATGTGGTGCAGCAAGGAGGGAATATTATTAGTGTCATGACATAATAGTGATATTTTTTTGCATGTCAATTTATTGCCATTGGTTCAATGAGGCAATGTTTTGCGTATTGTCCATCATGAATTTGATGCTACTGTTTGAGTAATATGCTAATGTCTTCCTATCCTTTCTCACTAAGCTAATGAAGGTTTCACCTTGTTCCTACTTGTGCCAGGGATCATGTTGTGCCAATCATACATTTTAGTGGAACTACACAAGACAATACAATGAACTGTATCCCAGCCAGTGCTTTAACTCTGCTGGAAGTTCTTGATAATCTTTCGATATAATCTCAGCACTGGTAAACGAGAGTGATTTCAACCATACATTTGAAGTGCACAAAAATATATACTATTGTGTGATTCCAGTGAGTGCTTTATCATCTCTTATGGGACTACATTAATAAGCTTTTTTTCTCAGGTTGGTACGGGCCTAAGGCCTTCATCCATATTAGTTTGCTGTCTTCTCTATTTGTATCGTGCTACTGTCATGAGAAACTCCTTTATCTTTGCACGTTAAAGTTTTGCAACCTATGATAAATGGCAATGCTTTGAGTGTGGAGTGGAGCTAATTGGCACTGATTAAATAAACTAATACCTCTCTTTAAGCAAGACTAATATGTTGCTAAGTTTACCCATTAAGATAATGAGGGTGCTTCTATTTGTTACTGTATGTTTCATCAACTAGTCCCACTATTACAGTAATCTCACTCTCTCAATATATGTGCCAACAAGGATGCTCGATTTTGTTGGAACTGCACAAAAACTTTGGGTGCTTCATTGCCCCTACAGCTTCCGTCCTTTCCTGTCAGTCGCTAATCTCCGCTTACTTTCTTCCTTTGCTGTCAGTCGCTTGGCTTATCTTGGCTTCCAATCAAAGGAAATAGTAATTGATATGCTACCTCACACAGGTTGGTACTGGTCTTTATCCTGATTATTGTGCCTATCATATGTATTGGTAATTTGGTATTGTGCTACTGTTTGCCGATTTCATAAAGGAGTAATTTGGAGCCTGAACTCGCAGGCAAATCATTACATCGGGTGATTTCAGTAGAACTGCACAAAATGATCAGATGGACAGGTACTTATGCTGCTGCTATGTACTCCAAAGTTCACTCAGACAAGCATCGATGTTGACAAGAAGTGCTTATATTCATTCGAGTATCAACCGGCGTCAACCAATTGTCAACCAACCGGCGTTATCGGCACATATGGTAGCGAACTATATGGCATGGAGTCTAAAGATTCCAGACAAGTTGGTTGACGCGTATATTCATCTGGCACTTAATCAATCTGCACGCCAAGGATGCTCAATTTCAGTTCAACTGCACAGAAAATTTGGGTGGTTCATTTTCTCAACCGCCTCCTTTCTCGTTTGCAATGTAGAATTTTGGCGAGATACAGGACCAAGATGAGCTAGTAAACTAGTTGGATGAAAGTAGTGGCGAAGTTGCTCAAACCTCCCTCGGCATGAGGCCACTATTTGAGGATAAACCTATAAGAAAAGTTCAGATTGTCTGTGCTGCCTCTTATGTACTCGAAAGTTTACTCGTACAAGAACTAATTTTAGCAAGAAGTACCTCCGATTGAACACCATTTACCAGTCTGTTCCCTAGGTAATTAAAGTTCGTCCATGGATCATATTGGATGTGATCTCAATCATTTGGATGCATAAACATACTGAACATGTGTATATCTGAATCTTTTTGTGAATTATGTATGAATATTGTCGTGTGACCTATCAATCATTTGGATGCATAGATATGCTGAGCTTGTGTATATATGAATCATTTGAGTTGTCGATAGTGAATGCTGGCTGTGAATATGAACGTGTCCTGTGAACCTGAGTTTGATATGAATGTTTACCTTTTCTGTTGTATTTGTGTGTGAACTTGTTAGTATGCCTCTGTGGGGTATAAAACACAAGTCTCTTATAGAAGTAATGCTGTGTCCAATTTATGTTTTCCCTTCTAACCACATTATATGTATTTATATTATTACTATTATTGTATATTTTATAGAGACTTATATATACATTATAAAAACATCCCACGTGTTATTAACTTATAAAAGTAAATGTTTAACGGAAGTTGGCAAGGAAAATCCTGGTTGTTTTTACCTCACAGGCAAGGAAAATCCTGGTGATTGCGTACAAAAGCTTGCGAAGATTTTAAGGACCAATTTAATAATAACACACTCATTTTTATTTTGAGCAATAACTCGCTAAGTTGTTATATATATATATATATATATAATGTGCCTCTCCGGTTTATTCTTTGATATTAATTGCTCCTTCTAACATAACATTATATATATAACGAGCCCACCTAATACGTGTATTTCAACGAAGTGCAAATGGGCTGGATTTCTTAGAAAATATAAATGGGCCTGATTGACGCAAAATTATTTGTTCACCCAGCCCAGCAAATGGACTGTACATTCTAGAAAACATGGGTTAAATATATGCCACATTTTTGCAGGCTGACATGTGGGCCAATAGGTCGAAGCCTACGCAAGGCGGTTGTCAACTTGGTCAACAAATGATTGTGTCATCCACAACCATTGGATTTATATCCAACGGCCGGCATGCACCTTCAATCTCTTTTCTTCTTCCTCCAGCGTCGCCGGGACCGCCTGGTCCGGCCTCCAGCGGCTAGCGGCTCTGCTTAGCACGCATCGCTGCGAAGCACTACCCCACCGCCGGCCAGGCTATCCCTCCACCCCTCGACACCTCCTGTTATTCTCCACACACTACAGCCCCACACCGCAACAGAACCAGTTATAACCCTTCTCCTCCTCTCAATCTGTGACTCCACTGCCGCGTTTTCCCATCTCCGAGTTGTTCCCATCCGGGGCCTCGCCGTCGTCCATCGCCTTGCTGCGCTCGGTGCGGCGTGGTCAACAAACGAGAGTCATCGGAAGAGGACTGTACGTGGAGAGCCTAACGACTGGGACCCACGAGGTCCATGGTCGCACGCAAGGAAAGTTCCTCCTTATTAAGCTAAAAAAATGTTTCCTCCACCTGACAGCTGGGACCCACCAGCTGTATCTTCGTACGGAAGGAAGTGCCTCCTTATTTTGCGAAAAACATTATTCATCCCGTTGACAGCTGGGACCCGTCAGATTTGGTGACTGACTTGTGGGCCTACTAAGCGGACGTGTACGCATGACTTTGTCAACTTAATCAACAAATGATTCTAGCAGCTGGACCGTTGGATGTTAATCCAACAGCCGTGCTCCTTCTTCAACCTCTGTTCTTGCTCCTGTCTCCCGTGGACGGCAACGCGGCTGTGCTGCCGCGCACCCGAACCAGTGAAGTTTTCCACTCCTCTCCATCTGCGACTCCACTGCCCCATCTTCCCCATCTCCGGGTCGTTCCAGTCTGGGTGCGCTCGGCACGGTGTGGTCAATATGGTCAATAACCGAGAGTCATCGGAAGATGACTGTACATAAGAGGCTGACAGTGGGGACACACCACGCCCATGAACGCATGCATGCAACGGAACGCGGCGAGGTCAACGTGGTCAAGGAACGACTTCCATCGGAAGTATACTGTACGTGGAGAGTCTCAGCTGGGTCCACGGCCGCAGCAAGTAAGTGCCTCCTTATTACGTGGAAAACAATGATTCCTCCAACTGACAACAGGGACCCATTGAACGGGCCATCGTATTTTGCGAAAAAAAGGTTTGCCCCCTGACTGGTGGGACCCACCATACGGGCCACTGTATTTCGTGAAAAAAACGTTCCCCCCGCTGTCAGCTTGGACCCACCGGAAGTGCCTCCTTATTATGCACAAAAAAATGAATACTCCCCCGACTAGCTGGGATCCACCTTGGTGGGAGGCTGACTTGTGGGCCTACTAAGTTGACGGGGACGAAGGGCTTTGTCAACTTAGTCAATATGAATGATTCTAGCTCCAGTGATCGTACAATGTCCATCCAACGACCGTAGTGCTTCTTCAACCTCTGGTCTTCTTGCTCCAGCCGCCCAAAGCAGCGCCGGTCGTGCCGCATGCTCCTGCCTCTCGTGGCCGGTTGTGCTGCCGCGGAGGCCTCACCGCCCCCTACTATTCCCACCGCTGGCCAGGCCCTGCGGCGACAGCAGCCTTACACCGAACCAGTGAACCCTCGTACTCCTCTCCGCGCGGGCTTCCACTGCCGCATCTTCCCCGGCTCCACGTCTTCCCCTTCCTAGGCCTCGCCGTCGTCCACCGCCATGGTGCTCTCCGCGTGGCGTGGTCAACGTGGTCAAGGGACGACTTCCATCGGAAGAGTACTGTACATGGAGAGGCTGAGAGCTGGGTCCACGGCCACAGCCCAGTTTTGTTGTGATTTGCCAAGTAAGTCGCTCTGTCAGGTCTGTTGGGCTGCAACTCTTTCAAGACGAGGAGAGCTTTCATTCGGCTGGCCGAGAAAATGGCCCATCAGTAATGAGAAACGGGCTATACATTTTTAAAACACATAAAACCGGCAATTAGTTTCAAATATCTTTTTTTCATTTCGAGATTTTAAATTACATTAATTTTTATGCATGGAGAATTTGTTGGATTTTATATTGATATACATTTATTTTTAAAATCAGTTTGAATGTGAGTCGAAATTTCGAGATTAAAAACAGTTCAGATTGCACCGAAATATGCAAAATTTCATATAATTTTTTAACCGTAGCCACAATATGGGCTGTAATGCTAACCAAAAGAATATGGGCTAAAAAAACCCTTAAGAATTAGCAAATGGGCTGTAAACTATTAGAAATAATGGCAGATGGGATGTATGCTGTTTTCCACATATTTGAGGCTTTCGTTAAAAAAAGGTTGACGCACAAGCAGTGACTATTGGATGTCCATCAACTGGCCGTCGTGCTTCTTCAATCTCTGCTCTTCCTGCTCGAGCCTCTCAAACAAGCGCCGGCGGGACTGCCTGCTCCCTCCTCCCCGCGGTCGGCTATGCTGCCGCGCGTGCCTCATCAACCCACGGTACTCCCATCGCTGGCCTAGCCATCCCTCTACTCACCCACACCTACTGTTATTCTCCCGCGACGGCAAACGAACCAGTAAACCCTCGTACAGTCGTACTCCCCTCCACGTGGGAAACAACTGCCGAGTCTTCCCTGCCTCCGTGTCGTTCCCTTCCTAGGCGACTAGGCCTCGCCGTCGTCCACCGCCCTGGTGCTCTCGGCATGGCCTGGTCAACGTGATCAATGACCGACATGCATCTGAAGTGGACTATACGTGGAGAGGCTGACAGCTGGGTCCACGGCCGCACGCAAGGAAATGCCTCCTTATTACACGCAAAATAATGATTCCTCCACCTGACATCTGGGACCCACTGAAAGGGCCTCTGTATTTGGCGAAAAAAACGTTACCGCCGCTGATAGCTTGGACCCACCAGCTATATCTTCGCACGCAAGGAAGTGCCTCCTTTTTGCGCAAAAAAATGAATACTCCCCCTGCTAGCTGGAACCCAGTATAGTGGAAGGCTGACTTGTGGATGTAGAGGAATGCACGTGTCATAGTAGAGGCGCGCACGTAGCATGTACACGTACGTACAACAGCCAGGGTGCAAGAAAGAAAATACGGCCACGTATGTGTACATATGGGCGGGGTCTCGAACGCCTACTCGTGCCTACGTACGGCCAGGGCTCGTGTACATGGCTGGGATGGAACGGAGAAACAGCGTCCTCGTCGTGTTCATGGGGAGGCAACGGAATGCGTCGTGTTGATGGGGAGGCAACAAAATGCTTCGTGTTCATCGGGAGGCAAAGGAACGCGTGGGAGCCAACCAGATGGGTCGGAACTGAATGCATGGTCGTGTTCATCGGGAGGGCTTGGACGGAACAGGCGATGGAAACAAGGCCTAGCGTACCGTGCAACAGAGGAAACAGATCTCCTACGTTCGGAACGGGGTCCTGTTGATTGGGAGGGGTGTGGCGTACCGCAAAACGGAGGAAACGGACCTCCTACGGTCGAAACGGGGGTCCTGTTGATCGGGAGGGGTGTGGCGTACCGCAAAACGGACGAAATGGACCTCCTACGGTCGAAACGGGGGTCCTGTTGATCGGGAGGGGTGTGGCGTACCACAAAACAGACGAAACGGACTTGTGTTGGAGCGCTACGGTTGAAACGGGGGTCCTGTTCATCGGAAGGGGTGTGGCGTACCGCAAAACGGGACTCCATGGGATACAGTTCGTCTCCGCCGTCGAGCTCCTCCAGCCTCCACGGGCTACCGTCGACCTCCTCAAGCCTCCAAGGGCTCCTGTTCATCCAGCCTCCACCGCGCGCTGCTCCACCGGCTACTGTTCAACCACCCCTCCACGGGCACCCCTCCACCGTCTACTATTCATCCAGCCCTCCACACCACGTGGTCCTGTTCAACCACCCCTCCACGGCCACCCCTCCACCATCTACTATTCATCCATCCCTCCACACCATGGGGTCCTGTTCATCCAGAGGCAACGACACCGCTCACTGTTCATCCACCCCCCCCCCCCCCCCCCCCCCCGCGCAACGCTCACTGCTCATCCCAGAGGCGGCATCGATCGACTTCAGTTAGCAGTAGTAGCGAAGGAAACACTCGATCGGGTTCAGTTAACAGCCATCGATTGATCACTCGTGTTCAGTAACACGTAGCCTATAGTGCAATCGCTCGGGTTCAGTTAGATCCCAACGCCTCGCTCGAGTTCAGTTAGAGCCAACGCCTCGCATGTGTACGAGAGAAACGTGCATCGTTCAGCCCCCTACCTCCCACCGTAACTGGCAACTCCCTGAAATTTTACTCCCCCTCGCTTCTACCACGGTTTTTTCCGTCATGGACGGCCCAAAGAATGTCATGCAGCTGCGTCTCTGGCCTGCCCAGGACGAAAAGCCCATTTCTGTCATGATTTTTTGTCATAGAAGTAGGAGCCCACCACATCTATGATGATACCGGGTTTTGTCACAATTATCGTCATAGAAGTGTCATATGTATGACAGAAAAAAATTTCGTTCGGCCCAAAATGTCACGGATGTATCTTTTTTTTGTAGTGCTTCTTCGGTGTCGCCCCCTCCAGGTTTTCGGAGGCAATCCTATTTCCCCTCCTCGTCTTGAGAGGGGAGTCGCTCTCCACCTCCTCCTCCTCCTCCTCTTCATCCTCGTCTTCCTCGTGAGAGGAGACGACCTTGGTCTCTCCAGACACTGCCTCCGGAGGGCCTTTGCAGCGGGGCCCGTCCTTGGGCCCCTTGCCCTTCTTCTTGGTCTTCATCTCCGGGGCCTGATAAGGCGCCGGGACTAGCATCTCCTCCAACTCAGGAGTGATTGGGTGTTCAGGCAACGGAGCCGGACTCTTAATCCGCTCCGACTTCTTGGTCCAGCCCTGTGAAAAAAAGATGGGATGATGAGTTCGGTGTAGATCAGATATATAAGAACTAGGTATGTCTTCGGAAATATCGAGTACGTACTGGAGTGTCCGGATTCTGGGCGTTGAGGCTGATGTCTTCAGTCTCCATGGGCTAGCTCTTCCGCGCCTTGAAGAGCAGCTTCCACATTCCTTCGTGCGTAGTGCCGACGAAGTGCTACAGAGTTTGCGGCGCCTCTGGATCAAACTCCCACATGGGGAAAGCTCGACGCTGGTAGGGGAGAATGCGGCGGAAGAGCATAATCTGAACCATGTTGGTTAAACCAACACTTTTGCTCAGCACGTTGGTGATACGCATTTGCAGCGTCTACACCTCCGTCTGAGACCCCCAGTCATGGCCCTTTGCGGTCCAGGAGACGAGCCTCATGGGGGGTCCGGATCTAAACTCTGGAATCACCGCCCACTTAGTGCAGCGCGGCTCAGTGATATAGAACCACTCATGTTGCCAGATCTTCTGTAACGCCCACGATGTGGCTATATCTCCCACGTGTCGAGGCACGACTTAGAGGCATAACCACATTGTGGTTTTGTCGCAAGAAGGGTCATCTTCACACAACCCCATGTGATGAACAAGAAAGTGTGAGTTGGCCTACAATCGCCACTTCACACAAAGATCATATAATTCATACATCATTCAGAGTAAACACATAGTCCGAGTACGGACAAATCCAAAAGAAAAGAAGATAACCCCAAATGCTAGATCCCCGATCGTCCCAACTGGGCTCCACTACTAATCATCGGGAAAAGACACGTAGTAATGGCCATGGACCTCGTCGAACTCCCACTTGAGTTTAGTAGCATCACCATCACTGGTATCATCGGCACCTACAACTGTTTTGGTAGTATCCGTGAGTCACGAGGACTCAGCAATCCCAAAACCCGTGAGATCAAGACTATTTAAGCTTATGTGTAAGATGTGGTAATGAGGTGGAGTTGCAGCAATTGATAAGCAAAATATGGTGGCTAAAGGCGAGTACAAGAGTAAGAAGAGAAACTACGCAACGATCGTCATCTAGAAGTGATCAAGAAGTGATCCTGAAGACTACTTACGTTCAAACATAACTCAAACCGTGTTCACTTCCCGGACTCCACCGAAAAGAGACCATCACGGCTACCATGCGGTTGGCGCATTTTAATTAAGTTAAGTGTCAAGTTCTCTACAACCGGATATCAACAAATTCCCATCTGCCACATAACCGCGGGCACAACTCTCGAAAGTTTATACCCTGGAGGGGTGTCCCAACTTAGCCCATCACAAGCTCTCATGATAAACAAATGATATTCCTTCTCCCGGAAAGACCCGACCAGTCTCGGAATCCCAGTTACAAGACATTTCGACAATGGTAAAACAAGACTAGCAAGACAGCCCGAATGTGCCGACAAATCCCGAAAGGAGCTGCACATATCTCATTCGCAGGGCACACCGTATGAACACTACATACAACAACCAAAGACCCCGGGTGAAGGGTTGGCACCGCAAGTGGCTCTAGTTTGGACCAACACTCAAAGGAGCACTGGCCTGGGGGGGTTAAAATAAAGATGACCCTCGGGCTTGCGAAAACCCAAGGGAAAGTTATAGGTTATTAGGAAAATGTAAAACCAAGGTTGGGCCTTGCTGGAGGATTTTTATTCAAAGCAAACTGTCAAGGGGGTCCCATAACCCTGACCGCGTAAGGAACGCAAAATCAAGGAACATAACACCGGTATGACGGAAACTAAGGCGAAAAGAGTGGAACAAAACACCAGGCATAAGGCCGAGCCTTCCACCCTTTACCAAATATATAGATGCATTAATTAAAATAAGATATATTGTGATATCCCAACATAAACATGTTCCAACATGGAGCAATCTTCATCTTCACTTGCAACTAACAACGCTATGAGAGGGGCTGAGCAAAAGCGGTAACTTAGCCAAACAACGGTTTGCTAGGAAGGTGGGTTAGAGGCTTGACATGGCAATACGGGAGGCATGGTAAACAAGTGATAGGTAGCGTAACATAGCGATAGAACGAAGCAACTAGCAAGCAAATATAGAAGTGATATCAAGGGCAATGGTCATCTTGCCTGTAAAGTTCTCAGAGTAGTCGAAAGCTTGCTCCTCGTTAGCATACTTAACAGGTTCCTCGTTCACGAACTCGTCTCCTGGCTCTAACCAAAGCAAGAGCACAAGCAATGGAATAACAATCAATCACGATGCAATGTGCAAGCAACATGGTGCAAGACATGGCATGGAATGCAAGATATGGCGTGCAATGCATATGGGTACTCCGGAAGGGAAAATATGATCAAGGCATCAACTTGACAAACCAAGTATGCCGCTGGGAAGAGTGAGTGATTTCGGTCGAAATCGATATAAGAAGCACCGGAAACAGATGCACGGTCTGCAAATGACAAGCAAAACAAGAATGATGCAAAGCTACACTTAACAACAACATAGCACTTAAGATGCATCATGAAACTATGCTATAACACTCCAACATAGCAACAAAGCACAAGGCATTAAAGCACACATGACAAAGAGAAAATAATATCAAAGCATCATATGCATATGGCTCATGGATTAGTGGGAACTAACAAGACAAGATAGAATGTTGAAATAGTTTCGGCAAGGGTAAAACAACAACATTATCATGGCATGTTTGCAAGCATGCAACAGAGGTCATATGAAATCCAAAATTATCAAACTTGGCATCTGGACAAATCACTCATAGCATACTTCAATTCATGTAATTGGAGCATCTCCAAAAGAGGCACGGGTCACCTAATATTAAGCTCACAACTTGGCATCATGAAGTTAACAGAAATCTAGATCATTATATAAGCATGTTCATGGCAATGAAAACATATTCTATATGACATATATAGGGCATTAAAAGGCATGTAACGATGGATAATAACATGGAAATCAAAACATGTCAACTAAGTATCTACAGATTATCCAAGGATTAATTGGTAGCATCAAGAAAACATGGCATCATGATATGACAGATTCAGCACTGACAGAACATTAACAGCGAGTAGCCCACTTCACAAGCTCGATGCACTCATTACAGGGCATATAAAAATACATGAATTGCACCCCTGTAATTATGGCATGATTATCCTCCTAAAACATGTAGACATGATGATCAAAAGAAAATTACAGAAAAAGATATAAAAATGACAAATAGGCAAGTTACAGCAGTTTTCAGCAGTTAACAGCAACATGCACTTTTATAACAGGGATTAAGATATCTATATGCACCCTAACATGAATGCAAATCACACCAACAGGTAGAGCATGAAGATCATAACATGTGCATATCAAGATCATCATCATAGGATCAACAGGTACAATGTTACGCCACTCACAAGATGCATAAATGATGTTAACAATCAGCAGATTATATCACTTAGCAGTTTTTCAACGAAGATTAAGACAGCAATATGGACAGTAATATGCATGAAAACTACTTCATCATGAAGAGCATCCAGAGATGAACATTTTGACATATCATATGCGCAAATCGGAGCTATGTGCAAGGAGATATGACATGATGAACATGGGCACATGATGCTACAGATTCGGGACTTGGGGAAAAACGGGGTCAACCTCCGGACCTGGATCTAGGATTTGGCGCGGCTCCCGAGGTTCACCGGAGATGCTCGCCGGAGTAGATGCCGGAGAGGAGGAAGACAGCAGCTGGGGTGGTCGGGGTCGCCGGAGTTGACATGGAGGAGGTCGCCGGCGTGGGGGTCGGCCAAATCTGGGGCCGGAGGAGCGGGCCGAGGCCGGGCGGCGAGGTCCCCTAGTGGCGACGGCGAACAGTGGCGCGGTCGATGGAGATGCAGCGGTGGCCGGCGCGGGTGGTGCTCGACGGCGGCGAGCGGCGAAGGCGTTGACTGGGCGGCGGGGTCGCGGGGGGCGGTGGCGCGGTGACTCGGGCTCAGGGGCCCGACCCGGGCCGAGCGGGCCGGCGCGGTGGGTAGCGGCGGGGGCCACATGGCGGCTCGCCACTGGTCCAGGGCGGCGGCGGGGGCCACATGGTGGCTCGCCACTGGTCCGGGGCGGCGGCGCGGACTATCCGGAGGGCGTGGACACGTCCGACGGGCGAGAGGAGCGGGGCTAGGGTTTCGGGATCATTTTGGGGGAGAGGACATATTTATAGGTAGAGGGAGCTAGGAGAGTCCAAATGAGGTGTGGTTTTTGCCCACACGATGGTGATCCAACGGTGGTGAACATGGAGGGGGTTTAGATGGGCTAGTGGGCTGTTGTGGAGGGGTGTTGGGCTGCAAAGAGAAGGGGGTTTTGCGATTGCACGGTTAACAGATGGGGCATCAAACGACCTCCAAATGGAACGGAATTTGACAGGTGGTCTATCGGTAATTTACCAAGGCCACTTGACAAATCTCGACCCTTTCCAAGAACGTTTTTCTCCCGCTCACAAAACAAGATAAGAGGGGTGACGTGGGTGCATGTGGGAGTGTCAGATTGTGGAACAGACAATGGGGAAAGTGACCGGATGCATGAGACAAACTCAAATACAAATGAGATGCACATGATGACATGAGATGAAATGCATGACATGAACAAAATGCAAAACGAAAGACAAAAACCCAACCACGGAGAAAATAATATATCACATAGCCGGAAATGGCAAGAGTTGGTGTTACATCCGGGGTGTTACATCTTCACGGTCTCCACGAAGGCCCCTTTGGGCCACGTGGTGTTGGGCATCTCGCTGATCATAGCTCCGCCGCAATCCGCGTGATGCCCGTAGACCACCTTCCGCTTCACGTTGAAGACCTTGAGCCATAGGCTGAAGTGTGGGTGGATGCGGAGGAGAGCCTCACACACGACGATGAACTTCGAGATGTGGAGGAAAGAGTTCGAGGCTAGATTGTGGAAATCTAGCCCGTAGTAGTACATGAGTCCACGAACGAATGGGTGGAGTGGAAACCCTAACCCTCTAAGGAAATGAGGAAGGAAGACGACCCGTTCGCCGGGCTCTGGAGTGGGAATGACTTGACCCTCTGGGGGAGCCTGTGCGTGATATTGGCGGCAAGGTATCCTGCACTCCAGAGATTTTTGATCTCCTTCCCCGTGACCTAGGAGGCCTCCCACTTGCCTTTGGAGCCGGACCTGGCTATGGTCGGAGTAGGTGTGGTGGTGGTGAGAAAGATAGAGACTTTTTGGGCGCTGAGAGCTTGGGAGATTGGAAGGCAGAGGAGACTTGAAGGTGTGGGGAGGAAAGGAGAAATCTATTGCCCTTTTATAGGCGGTAAAAATGCCAACCGTCCCCCCACTCGTGCCTTGAATCTCGCCTATTCCCGATAAAAGTGTGCGCCGTAAATGGTTGGATTACCCAAATTCTATTGATGAGCAATCCCGTATTAAGTGGGCACGATCTCTGTTTTGACAGGATGGGTCAAGTCTGACACTTCACCGAAAAAGTTGTCAGTAGAAGACATTATTCTTATTTATATATCCTACCTAAGCGGCTAAGGGTTGTGTTCATTATGCAAAGCCGGACACAATTCTTTTACAGAAGGAAGTCGATGTGTACTCTTCAAGGAACCTGCCTTGCAATGTCGAAGACAATCTGAATGTCGGACACGTCGTCATTCAAGACTGGTTCAGGGGCTACTGTGGGAGTACTGGAATAGGGGGGTCCTCGGGCGTACGGTCTATTGGATGTGGGCCGGACTAATGGGCCATCAGGATACAAGACCGAAGATCATTTCTCGTGTCCGGAAGGGACTCCCGTATGCGTGGATGGCAAGTATAGGTGTCCGGATAGGTTATTTCCTTTCTGTTAAACCGACTTTGTACAACCCTAAGCCCCTCCAGTTAACCGAAGGGTTAGATCGGAGGCAGGATCACAACATTGCTAGGCTAGCTAATCTAGGGTTAGCCAATACGATCTCGTGGTAGATCCACTCTTGTAACCCCTATACCCCTCGAATATAATCAAGCAGGAGTAGGGTTTTACCTCCATTAAGACGGCCCGAACCTGGGTAAACACTGTGTCCTTTGTTCATAGTTATCATCGGTCCTCAGACATACAGCTTGGGCCCCCCTACCCGAGATCTGCCGGTTTTGACACCGACAGCAACGTCTTCAAGAAGATAACGACACCCATAGGTGTCGTTGTCGCTAGCGTCAAGGCATGGATCTTTCCCTCAGCAGCTCACTCATGCCACCAGTAGGCACCCAGAATGGTCGCAGTGGGAGCCGGCCTCTAGATCCGAATCTGGGAAACAGAAAGTCAACTGAACCACATCCTCCGCTACACCCCTTGTCATCTAGACGTCTAAGAAGCGTAGCCATCACTGCTGCCATGGAGCCCGCCAGAAAACCACCATCCGGGGCCGCCGCCCCAGCGTCCAGGTCCTGAGTCACCGCTAGACGTCAACATCACAACACACGGACCATGATGGGAAGAGCGAATGACACATCCTTCCTCTCCTAGCCCGTCATCAGCCACCGAGTCTGTGTGCTCGCCCCCACGGTAGAAAGCGTCCACACCTGCATCCCCAACCGGTCCTTGTGGACTAGGGGGACATGACCTAGTAACTACCGAGGGCCACCACCAAGCAAGCTCAAATACTAGTCCCTGACCTTGGTCGAGACGAGCTCAGATGCCTCCACACCCATGGCCACCGGTGCCGCTCCGACCAACGGCAAAGCAGCAACAAGGGTGTTAACTCGGACTGACGACACAACAAAGAAGCAAGATAGACGGGCATAAACGCGAAGGCAAGCACCACCATGGACTAGGTCAGCCCTCTGACCCGTGTGCCACCGACCGCCATCCTCCACCACACTCCAGAGCTGCACCGCCTGTTGGAATCAGCCCGCACTGAGCCACCCTCGACCGCCGTCACCACGGATCAAGCCATCGCCAGCCAAGGCAGCAGCCCCGCCCCATCGCCGTGCCGAGCGTGCGCTGCCTGTCGGCACCACGCACCAACCGCTTCGAGTACCAGGCCCTGCGCCGTCTACAGGCCCTCGCGCCAGATTTGGCCGGGATGAGGCCAACCCGCACCCTCCCAAGGAGGAACCATGCAGCCGCCACACCACGAAAGAGCACCAAGGCGCCGCCGCCACCCCAAGCGCTCGCCTTCATGCCCCCGAGCCCTGCACCAGCTCGACGCCTTCGTCGGCAAGGATGTCCCGCACCAACCAGAAACTCGGAGCAGAGAGGAAGAAGTGGCCCCACCGCCGCCTACGCCGGCCGAGCTTCGTCCAGTGGTGCCGCCAGGCGGGGGGGGGGGGCGGTAGGAGGGAGAGGGTGGAGACCAGTGGGTCAAGGTTTCCCCGTCCGCTCATGGGTGCGGCGTATGGGAGAGAGCCTGGCGAGAACTGCTCATGTGTTCGCCTCTACCTCATTAATTCCTCCAACTATAGGCCCGGCCGACTTGGAGGCACAACACGACTGAAGAGCTTTCTACCTTCACACTAGATGCACCGTTCATGCCTCGGTGTCCTTGCGGACTGGTCAGGCCGAGGTTTGTGCCTCTACTGGCGATACGGTTTGACATTTGTTGCATGATTTTCACCTTGAAATACACATCCTGAGGGCGTAGCTGAGTAGTCCAACTTGAAGGAGTGCCAAGTTCCTGTGGTCGGAATTGGAGGACATCTTAAATTATTCAAATGATTCAAAAATGATATTGCTATTTAGAAAAATTGAAAAGAAATCTGTGAAAACTCACATATATATGTGATTGATCTGTAAAATTTTGTTCAAAACTATTATCATTTGCAAGCTGCACAAAAAAAATCGGGCGCAATAACAAAAAAAGACACATCTTCATGTATGTATTTGTTTATTTTGCCTACAGAATGTATAAAAGTATATTGTAATGAAAATTCCCCTAAATGTGTTATATATATTTTCATGTACGAAGTTGGGGTTTGTCGCGGCCATGACTGCCACGACCTCCTCGCTCGCGCGCTCGCCATATATCTGGCCCTCCGTCAGCCGGTGCTGCTCCTGGAGGAACATGTTGTAATGATGTTTCTCCTGCGTCTGTTGGAACACCGACAAGGGCTCGGCGCAGGCTACACCTCTGCCATGGTGGTGTTGTAGTGTGTCTGCGCCTGCTCCATGGTGAAGCGGCATGCACAGGAGCCGCAGGAGCCGGGGTGGTGTCGTCGGAGCCCGTATCCATCGTTGTGTTGTCCTTGTTGGAGATCTCGGGTGAGCTGGCCGGCAAGCCGGACTCGAACCGCCTGCACGACGGCTCTGCCAGGCGGCGGCAAGGGCATCCATCGCGTGCTTCATCTCATTGAAAAGGCTCTCTCACATAGCTTTGTCGCATGTAGTCATGGCGAATGCAGTGCAAGGGAGGAGGATGTGGAGCGGCTTGTGTTGTGGAGTGGAGTTAGCCGGTTGTGGCCGCTTTTAAATAGCGGATTCCTATGAGGCCAGGCGTTCGAGTGCGTCAATGCGTGCCCACAACCGAAGTGGGTTTCTTGACCGGTGAGCCCGCTTAATGGCGGCATATGGACGAACGAGCATTGAACGGGCATGGTAGATATCCGTTCCGTCTAGTCACGCATCTCCGGCATTGTACAGCCGCGGACACCAAAGACGCGTCACGGACGACACCCTCGGTCGGTGCGCCTGCTTAATGACGACATATGAATGAATGGGGCATTAAACAGGCGTGGTAGATATCCGCCCCATCCGTCCAGTCACGCATCTCCTGCATTGTACAGGCGAGCACCAAAGACGCGTCACGGATGGCGCCCTCGGCCGGTGCACCTACTTAATGGAGGCATATGGACGGACGGGGTATTGAATGAGCATGGTAGATATCCGTCCCGCCTCGTCCAATCACGCGTCTCCGGGCACTGTACAGACGCGGACACCAAAGATGTGTCACGGCTGGCGCATCGCGTTAGTGGCAGAGGCAATGAGAGGTCGTGTCCGCCCTGAGCCATCTTCAATGTGGAGCGGCGCACTCTACAACGGCATAAATGCGGTCAGCTGGGGCCAGGTGGGAACGCGGGCGGCCAAGGGAGAAGGGGGTTTGGGTGGGCCGTGGCGATCAAAAGTGGGCTTCAGAGTGGTCCGGATTCCCGCAAAACCTCCACATTTGTCTCCAGTTTGCACGATAAAGTAGGCCGGAGCACGTCACAGACTGATACAGGATGGATGCGGAAGGTGTGAGGATCGGCCTTGGACATGGCTCACTCACGGTTGCTCACATTCAGTTCGACATGTGCAACAACCTCCTTGCCATCTCGTGCCGGATCACATCAACTTCTTTAATGTTGGCATCTACTGGCCACATATAAGAGCATCTCCAGTCATGCCCCCAACAGGCCCCCAGGCCCTTTTTCAGCGCCAGCGCCCAAAAACGGCCAAGTCGCGCCCCTAAGAGCCCATTTTCACCGGTTAGGCCCGAAACTAGTGCCGGCGGACCCAGGCCGAACCCGGCACGGTGGGGGGCGCCGGGGCAATCGTTTTTGGCACGAAAGAACGGCAAGCCCACTGACGGTGTCCTGGACTAGGGGGTACTCACCACGTCATCTCCCGATCTGTTAGATTGGGCCGAGGACCCCCATGGCCGTACTCATGGGCCAGTTCAGACAACTGCCGCATACAAGGAAGATTCCACAAGACTTGGCGATCAAGACAAGGACTCCTCGCCCACCGCCGTATTCGACTAGGATTCTTGTTATCCTAGGCCTCTGGTGCATTATATAAACCGAGGCCAGGCTAGTCGATAGATATACAACAACAATCATACCATAGGCTAGCTTCTAGGGTTTAGCCTCTCTGATCTCGTGGTAGATCAACTCTTGTACTACCAATATCATCAATATTAATCAAGTAGGAGTAGGGTTTTACCTCCATCGAGAGGGCCCGAACCTGGGTAAACATTGTGTCCCTTGCCTCCTGTTACCATTGATCCTAAGACGCACTGCTTGGGACCCCCTACCCGAGATCCGCCGGTTTTGACACCGACATTGCTGCTTTCATTGAGAGTTCCGCTGTGTGATCGGCGAAAGGATCAATGGCTCGACTGCAGGTCAACTGCGACGTCGGCTTCTTCGTCACCAGCTCGCCTGGTCACCTTGGTTTGACCGAGGACTGCGCCCTACCTCCGATCGTCATGTTCAGATGAAGGCCTTCATCAACACCAACTCCGATCTCTATCAAGATCATGGAGGAGTCATCCATGGAGCTCGGGGCTCAAAGTCAACATTGCCCTCAGGCGACCGTGCTGTTTTTCTGGACAGCAAACTTGTATCCGCTGCCACCGCCTCCTCGAGTGTCGCTTAAACGATTACTTCGGTGGAATTATGCGGAATTACTTCGGTGGAATTACGCCAAAATTTCGTCGAGTTCCGATGGAGGAATCTCTGGCAATCTCCGATATACCGGAGCCCTGTTGAATCTGGAGGAGAATCCGGACGAGTTTAGGGCGTGGTATCCAACATCTAGCTCGGATGTCCTTTGGAGGATCCAACCGTTGATTTGCTGCGGAATTCCCATATCTACCACCTGCCAACAATTCAGCTCGATCCGCCCGTCCAAACTCTGGGAAACTTCCAATTAGTGCATCACTTTTTGGATCTGTTTTCTGCGCGAGAACAAATCCGACCCGAACTCATCTTCTTTATGAACGGGATCTCGGACATCCCTTTTGAAGGAAGTCTTTGTATGGGGTGTTGTGTTTTATTCCCAAACACATCCCAGTAGTATTAAAAGTATTCTTGCAATACGAAATTCACTGTCGCGCCGGTGTAAAACCAGTCCGACATTATCACTCCACGACGGCCGACCTGCGTTAGACACGTCGTCGCTTTGTTCAACCGAGCTCAATTTCTTCGGATCATCATCTCGGCCAGCCGAACAATAGTTCGGCATCACGAAGGATAAATCGTCACCAACATCGCCGCCCCACAGATTACACGGAGCAGGCACACCTGCATCACCGCACGGTCACTTCATCAAGCCGGCATTGACCACGTCATGACCTGCATCGGCAGGGCCGCACTGTTGCTTTTTCAAGCTGGTGTCCATCACGCTGACCTAGTTCGACTCATCGGCTGACACCGAGGCTTCATCACGTTAGCTGGATCGGGGGCTTCATCATCTCTTCAACAACCTACTCTGGAGACTTCGGCGTCGCTGGCCAACCAGCTCCGTCACGTTAGTTGGACCGAGGGCTTTGCCTCGGCGAGCCAACCTTTGCCAGCATCACCATGCCGTTGCTTTATCGCCCATCAGGCGATAGGTGTGCGGATCGAATCCCAATTTTGGGAATCACCTTTCTCCGGATTGCTACAACAAATAAGCCAGGTGCTATTAATCCTAGTATATTTTTTTTGCTTGTTTGGGTTCGTTTTTCCAACAATTATTACTCTGGTTTGTCCATCATATGTACGCAGGTCTATCAAATGGTGGCCGCATTAACAACGGTCACATGGTGGTTCGGTCAGTTTCCGTACATAGTCCGGCGAACGCCGCATCCGGAACTCGGACCGACCTGTGAATTCAGGCCTTGACATGCCTTTACTGCATCACGCCGCCGCCCTGCATCGACATTGAATTTGGCGCCAGGCCATATTTCTTTTATTACTCACTTTGCACAAATTATTTGTTATGCAACGATTTTTTTTATTATTACTATTATCTCCGGTTTGCACTATTTTTTGTGCACAGGAAAATGATCCAGCCGGACTATATCCTTTGGCGTCACCTCGGCTAGACGGGGGGCTTCGTCAACACTTCATTACCCCATGCCGGGGACTTCGGCATCACCCTGCTCTCCTGCATTGACCGTGCTATGTCACCACATCGGAGTGCCGAGCTCTTTGCTCCGCCACCTCGGGACCGGCTTGGGTGACGGAACCTTGTCCCGCATCAAGCTCGGACCACGTCATCAATACCGAACACATTAACCAGCTAAGTTGCCTTCATGCTCAAAGTTTTAAATTTTTAACTTGTGTTCGGCTCGGCCAAGCATTATACTTTTTTGGAAAAAAGTTGCTTCTAAAAATTTCCTTGTCCAAACTTTGTTTGTGACGCGCAAATTCAAATACCCCATTTACTTCGGGGCTTCCTTCATGAAGCTTTTTCCTCTTGCATATGGTTATACTTGTATGGCTTTGTTCCTTGTTCGTGTATTACGCCACAATATGCGCCATATTGACTTAAGCGATTTGCAAGCTGGGTTGCCTGGCTCCTGTGCTTACCCCTACGTTCCCGATTGTTCGGCTAGCGAGTAAAGGGAGCACCTCTGCGATTGTCATGATCGGGTCACCCGAGCCGGACCTCAGACTGGGTGAAGCCGAAAGCTAGTGCTCTTATTGTTTTCAATCATGGTCGGCACACAACGGAACTCATGAGTATAAAAAATCTATTGCACAAGTCTCATAATAACAATGAGCACCGAAGAAAGGTATCGGTGGGGGTACTATTTTCTTCGAAGATGCTTCTTACTCTTCGCAGTAATATAGCATAAGTTCCCTGAGTGCGCTTTGTCTGTTACAGCCTTATAGCCTGATTGCCTGGTTATTGAAAGCACCGTCGATATTCTCGACAGATGGAGTACATAACACTTTTCGGTCCTTGACCGAAGAGGGAGAAGCCGATGGTCGGTTAAGACGCGTTTAAAGTTCGGTTGAACATAGATATGATACAAGTACTTCGGTACATACAATCATTTTTTTACCCAAGTCACTTGGGGGCTCTTATGTTTATTTGAGCCGTTTTATAATAAGTGTTTTTCTTCTTAGTCGTTGCAAAGTTTTTATTATTTATCACTCCTTTCTTCGACACAAGTGTGCGGTCACTAGCCGGGGAGCCTAATTTCTCTCTCAAAGCCGCTAGAGTTTAGTTTGCTAAACTGGCCTAGCAAGAAGTACTCCGCCTTCGGGATAGGAGGTTAAAGCCGTAGGCTGACCCGCTTGAAGTTTTGAGATAGGATGTGTCATGTTAAATCACGGCAGAAGCACCTTTTTTTCTAAAGTCCAATTTTTGGATTGGCACCGAACACTTGATCTAGTTCGGACATTAACCTTTTGAATAAGTTTTTTTGGCTTTTCGAGCCCATGGCACTTTTAAACTATTTGTGTGTTTTCAGCACAAGTCTCGCAGTGCAACGCCGGACACCTTTAGAGATTCGGCAAAAACGTTCTCGGATATTGCTCTACATGCATCGGTTTTGAATTGTGTCTTCGGTCAATAGTTGGGTTGCCCGGCTCCTGCGCTTGCCTCTTATGTTTCGTTTTGTTCGGCTAGGTGTGCAAAGGGAGAACCACTGCGATTGTGCTTCCAGCTCACATGGTTAAGCACCTCAGTGGAGAAAGCCGAAAACTGACTATCACAATAAGCGAAAACTGGCCAGCAATCCGATGACGGTGTTAAACGACGGGCCATTCATAACAATGGCCGAAGTGTTTACGGCTTGACCTCGACTGTCGCCGAACACTACCGGGGGCTATTAACTGGCCTCCCAAACTAAATCCTCGATATTTTGCTCTTACATTGGAGCTGACGTTTCATGATCATGCTTAGCATGACAACCCAAAGAAAGGAACCGATAGCGGAACTATTTTCTTTGGAAGACATTTCTTCTATTAAACAGTAATTTAACATATCTCTCTACGTACCTTTGTTTATAAAACCGTATGGCCAGATTGCCTTGTTTGTCATAAATCTTTGCCCTCATAAAGGCTTTACAAAGTAGGACAAACACTCCTCGACTATTGGCCGAGGAGGTTGAAGCCGACGGTCGGTCAACAAAGTTTTGTACAATACGGATCCGAGCATTAATGACATAAAGTACTTGGATACATTGAGTCATTACACATAATTTGTGATTTTACTATGGATATCGATCCTTAATTCGGCCTCCCGTGCCCGCATTAAGGCTCGGGGGCTACTGGGCTTTGGGCTTATTATTTACAAATATTAAAGGGGCACATCGATCCCCTGATCTGGTGTTGCCACCCGACCAGTGTCTCGGGGGCTACTGCATTGCCTGTCCAATGCAGAAAATTTTAAGTGTAATACAGTCTCCGAGGAGATTTTGATCCTCAGGTTGGTCGGCCGCACCCAATCTGAGTCTTGAGGACTGAGCACGCCGCTTTTTGTGTCCTGAAGTATTCTGCCGAGCTAGGACTTGATCCTCAGACCGATTTTGCAAATCAACCTGAGTCTCAGTAGCTACGGGGATGAGCGGTCTTATGTCATCCTTCATGGGCATCTCGGGTTTTAGACCGATACCCACCTTGACGGCTACTGGCTATGTATCTCGGTAGAGAATAAATTGCACCAATCAAAAATATTGACAAAAATCGGCTCACATACGGAGTGGTGCACCACCTCGGAAGCAGTCCGGCATAAAGCTCGGGCGCTAGTGGATGGCTCCATAGAGGGCATTTCCGGCGTTAAGCTCGGCTAAACTCCTTCAAACTTCTTTGAACCAAGGTGATTTATGACACCTCGGATACAGTCCGGCGTTGGAGCTCGGATACATAGTCCAACGTTGGAGCTCGGATACAGTCCGGCGTTGGAGCTCGGATACATAGTCCGGCGTTGGAGCTCGGATACATTCCGGCGTTAGAGCTGGGAAGCGGTCCGGAGTTGGTGCTCGGCTGCAAAAGATACCTCGAATGTAGTCCGGCGTTGGAGCTCGGACGCAAGAGGACGCTGCCTCCCGGGAACAACTTCAAACCCGAGGTGTGGCATAAAAATAACAAGGCATTGATAAAGGCCAGAAACTTAAAGGGGCTCCTCGGATACCCGACATGTAAACTCGTCGAATGCATTTCGGCGATCCTCAAGATCGAAGATGAGAAGATTTGTTGAACCAGTTTTCAAGACCGACGACTGAAGATGAAGAAAGGTTCGGAAGAATTGAGGAGCATCCCTAACTTGAAGACCGGTTCAGGGGGCTACTGACGGTGTCCTGGACTAGGGGGTACTCACCACGTCATCTCCTGATCTATTAGACTGGGCCGAGGACCCCCATGGCCGTACTCATGGGCCAGTTCGGACAGCTGCCGCATACAAGGAAGATTCCACAAGACTTGGTGATCAAGACAAGGACTCCTCCCCCACCGGTGTATTCGACTAGGATTCTTGTTATCCTAGGCCTCTGGTGCATTATATAAACCGAGGCCAGGCTAGTCGATAGATATACAACAACAATCATACCATAGGCTAGCTTCTAGGGTTTAGCCTCTCTGATCTCGTGGTAGATCAACTCTTGTACTACCCATATCATCAATATTAATCAAGCAGGAGTAGGGTTTTACCTCCATCAAGAGGGCCCGAACCTGGGTAAACATTGTGTCCCTTGCCTCCTGTTACCATTGATCCTAAGACGCACTGCTTGGGACCCCCTACCCGAGATCCGCCGGTTTGGACACCGACACCCGCCGAGTCAACGACCCACGCCTCATCGTCCTCACATCCCCTCGGTCTCCCACGGGGAATCAATGCCAAGGTTGACGCTGGTCAGCCTTCGATTGATTCCTCACGGGCGGTGCGGTGCGGCGACGCGCCCCCTCCCCACCACGCGTACACACAACGCCACCCCCCGGACGCTATATAAAGCAGCGCCTCTCTCGCCGGTGGACACACCCACCCGCAGCCCCTCTCTCTCCCTGTACACAGCCGCCGCCGACGAGCTCTCTCTCCTCTCCCTCCCCGTTCACAGCCGCCGCAGATGATGGGCGAAAGGTTCCCCGGTGATGGGGCAGCTACCAATGGCTGCGGACGCCGCTCTCTGCACGAGTGTGAAGCCCATCTCCTGCATGAAGCCAACTACCTGGCGCCTCCCAACATGCGCGCGCCGGGGCGGTGGAGGCTCAGCGCCGGGGGCGTCCCCGTCCCCCCGCTGCCCGACGTCACGCGGCCCGACTACTTCCGCACCAAGATTGAGCATGCGCGGGCATCTCTAACGGGGAACAGCGGGCCCTCCCGGAGTACGATGCCGACAACCACGAGGCATGGGCGGCGTACTTCGAACGCCGGCTGGCGGAGCGGCTAGCCACCACCAATAACGCGTCGGTGGTGCGGGGGAGCAAAAACAGCGAAGGCCGCCGCCTGTGGTGGGGCGCCCCCGCCCGCACGCTCCACGCCGTCCTCGAGCACCTCGAGGGAGATAACGAGCCGCCGCTGACGTACCTGGCCACCCCCGTCCCCCGCCGGAGTGGCGGCCAACGGATGCCGGCGAGGACCGGCTCCTCTTCCTCCTCCTCCTCCCACTCCTCCGGGTTGCCGGCGCTCTTCAACGTCATGGCCAAGCCCGCGGAAACGCTGCTCGGCCGGCGCACCCACAGCGCCGGCATCGTCATCAACAAGGGCAGGCGTGCCTCCTCCTCGGCTCCTCCCCGCCTTGTCAAGCCAAAGACGGAGCTGGGGCTCGCCGCTGTCAGGACGGAGCCGGGGCTCGACGACGAGGCGGCCATGAAGTGGGCGCGGGAAGATTGGGCGCAACTGGAGATGGTGCGCCAGCACCGCGCCCTGGCAGAGATCGTCGCGCACTGCCGTGGGCGCGACGAAGGGGGCGTCATCGTGCTTGAAGACAGTGACGACGACGCGCCGCCACCAGCCAAACTTGTCCGCCAGGGCGACCCCGGGCAGGGGTCCAGCAGCGTGAAGAAGGAGAAGGGCGGTGGCGGCAACGGCGACGGCGACTACGCCGCGTTCAGCGAGTTCTTCGGCCTGTAGTCGCGGCGCTTTGTTTTTTTATCTATTTTATGTTTTCTATGTAAAATAATGTAGAACGCCGAAGTTTATGTCCTGTTTGCCGAATCTTTGTAATGTTTGCTGAATTTTAACCGATTTTTTTTCAAAAATATTTAAAAAGGGCGACTGGGGGCGACCTTAGGAGCGGCGGCTGGGAACCCGATCGCCCCCAAGCCAATGTTTGGCGCTGGTTCGGCCCGAGGCGGCGATTTTTGGAGCCCCCTGGGGGGGGGGGCAACGGCTGAAGATGCTCTAAGGCTCCTAGGCAGTGATGAATCCATAAGATAAGAGAAGTAGAACAATGCAACAAAGGCGGGCTGAGGATCTGAGAACATAAGTAGTGTTTCTAAAAGTGTAGCCATAGGTGTGAGAGGTGTCGGTAAATTTTTTGCAGCGTACCTATCCATTTATACTCGTGAACATAGATGACATAGGCTGAATGAAGCTTATCAAGAAATTGTTCCACCTAACAGCATGCATGACATAGGTTTTGGACAACGCTAACGTCCACATGTGTGATAGGAGCCAAACCCGTCCACGCGCCCTATAACACATAGACTGCGCCACATCACCGCATGCATGCATGTGAAAATATTTTTGGATTTTTGGTTTTTAAAATATTTTATCTCTTAAATGAAAAATCTGATTGAAGATTTTTTTTCATCATTAAATCCCTCGCGACGAGATCTTCAAAACTAGATCTCATATCAATATATTTCGACGAATTTTTTGGAGGTTAAAAGTTGCCATGTCTGTTGCATATGAATTGCCATGATGTTTACACTGAAGTTGCCATGATATGTTTCAGCTATTTTCTTCTACATTTTAAAATGAATTTTGATATATTATAAAACGGGAATTAAGAAACTAGACTTGCCATGAACCATAAACTAAAATTTCCATGGTACATGCACTTAAATTTTCCATGGTTCATACAAAAAATAATTCTCATGGTTAAAGTACTGCAATTGTCATCATCAGAAAACTAAAATTGTCATGCTCTACAAACTAAAATTGCGCATGGCAACTTTAGTTTAAGCACTATGGCAACTAGAGTGTAAACATTATGGCAACTTTTGGGCAAAACAAAATTTCGTCAAAACATATCAACATGGGGTCTGTTGGAAATATGCCCTAGAGGCAATAATAAAAGTATTATTATTATTATATTTCCTTGTTCATGATAATTGTCTTTTATTCATGCTATAACTGTATTATCCGGAAATCATAATACACGTGTGAATACATAGACCACAATCTGTCCCTGGTAAGCCTCTAGTTGACTAGCTCGTTGATCAATAGATGGTTACGGTTTCCTGACCATGGACATTGCATGTCGTTGATAACGGGATCACATCATTAGTAGAATGATGTGATGGACAAGACCCAATCTAAGCCTAGCACAAAGATCGTAGTTCGTATGCTAAAGCTTTTCTAATGTCAAGTATCTTTTCCTTAGACCATGAGATTGTGCAACTCCCGGATACCGTAGGAATGCTTTGGGTGTATCAAACGTCACAACGTAACTGGGTGGCTATAAAGGTGCATTACAGGTATCTCCGAAAGTGTCTGTTGGGTTGGCACGAATCGAGACTGGGATTTGTCACTCCGTGTAAACGGAGAGGTATCTCTGGGCCCACTCGGTAGGACATCATCATAATGTGCACAATGTGATCAAGGAGTTGATCACGGGATGATGTGTTACGGAACGAGTAAAGAGACTTGCCGGTAACGAGATTGAACAAGGTATCGGTATACCGACGATCGAATCTCGGGCAAGTAAAATACCGCTAGACAAAGGGAATTGTATACGGGATTGATTGAGTCCTTGACATCATGGTTCATCCGATGAGATCATCGTGGAACATGTGGGAGCCAACATGGGTATCCAGATCCCGTTGTTGGTTATTGACCAGAGAACGTCTCGGTCATGTCTGCATGTCTCCCGAACCCGTAGGGTCTACACACTTAAGGTTCGATGACGCTAGGGTTATAAAGGAAGCTTGTATGTGGTTATCGAATGTTGTTCGGAGTCCCGAATGAGATCCCGGACGTCACGAGGAGTTCCGGAATGGTCCAGAGGTAAAGATTTATATATGGGAAGTCCTGTTTTGGTCGCCGGAAAAGTTTTGCACTTTATCGGTATTGTACCGGGAGTGCCGAAAGGGGTCCGGGGGTCCACCTGCCCCGGGGGGCCACATGGGCTGTAGGGGGTGCGCCTTGGCCTATATGGTCCAAGGGCACCAGCCCCAAGAGGCCCATGCGCCAAGGAAACTTGGGGAGGGAAGAGTCCTCAAGGGGGAAGCCACCTCCGAGGTGCCTTGGGGAGGATGGACTTCTTTCCCCCTCTTGGCCGCACCCCTTCCTTGGAGGAAGGGGCAAGGCTGCGCCTCCCCCTCTCCCTTGCCCCTATATATAGTGGAGGGAAGGGAGGGCATCCATACCAGAAGCCCTGGCATCTCCCTCCGTCCCGTGACACCTCCTCCTCTCCCGTAGGTGCTTGGCAAAGCCCTGCAGGATTGCCACGCTCCTCCATCACCACCACGCCGTTGTGCTGCTGCTGGATGGAGTCTTCCTCAACCTCTCCCTCTCTCCTTGCTGGATCAAGGCATGGGAGACGTCACCGGGCTGTACGTGTGTTGAACGCGGAGGTGTCGTCCTTTCGGTACTTGATCATCGGTGATCTGAATCACGACGAGTACGACTCCATCAACCCCGTTCTCTTGAACGCTTCCGCTTAGCGATCTACAAGGGTATGTAGATGCACTCTCCTTCCCCTCGTTGCTGGTTTCTCCATAGATAGATCTTGGTGACACGTAGGAAAATTTTGAATTTCTGCTACGTTCCCCAACAGTGGCATCATGAGCTAGGTCTATTGCGTAGATTCTTTGCACGAGTAGAACACAAAGTAGTTGTGGGCATTGATGATGTTCAATATGCTTACCGTTACTAGTCCAATATTGATTCGACGGTATTGTGGGATGAAGCGGCCCGGACCGACCTTACACGTACTCTTACGTGAGACAGGTTCCACCGATTGACATGCACCTGGTGCATAAGGTGGCTAGCGGGTGCCAGTCTCTCCTACTTTAGTCGGATCGGATTCGATGAAAAGGGTCCTTATGAAGGGTAAATAGCAATTGGCATATCACGTTGTGGTTTTGCGTAGGTAAGAAACGTTCTTGCTAGAAACCCATAGCAGCCACGTAAAACATGCAAACAACAATTAGAGGACGTCTAACTTGTTTTTGCAGGGTATGCTATGTGATGTGATATGGCCAAAAGGATGTGATGAATAATATATGTGATGTATGAGATTGATCATGTTCTTGTAATAGATGATCATGGAGCCCCAAGATGGAGATCAAAGGAGCTATATGATATTGGCCATATCATGTCACTATTATTTGATTGCATATGATGTTTATCATGTTTATGCATCTTATTTGCTTAGAACGACGGTAGTAAATAAGATGATCCCTCATAACAATTTCAAGAAGTGTTCTCCCCTAACTGTGCACCGTTGCTACAGTTCGTCGTTTCGAAGCACCACGTGATGATCGGGTGTGATAGATCCTTACGTTCACATACAACGGGTGTAAGACAGATTTACACACACGAAACACTTAGGTTAACTTGACGAGCCTAGCATGTATAGACATGGCCTCGGAACACGGAGACCGAAAGGTCGAGCATGAGTCGTATAGTAGATACGATCAACATGAAGATGTTCACCGATGATGACTAGTTCGTCTCACGTGATGATCGGACACGGCCTAGTTGACTCGGATCATGTAATCAATTAGATGACCAGAGGGATGTCTATCTGAGTGGGAGTTCATAAGATGAACTTAATTATCCTGAACATAGTCAAAATACCTTTGCAAATTATGTCGTAAGCTCGCGTTTTAGTTCCACTGTTTAGATATGTTCCTAGAAAAAAATATAGTTGAAAGTTGACAGTAGCGATTATGCGATCAGTAGAAAGCTTATGTCCTTAATGCATCGCTCAGTGTGCTGAACCCCAAACGTCGTTTGTGGATGTTGCGAACATCAGACATATACGTTTTGATAACTACGTGATAGTTCAGATAAACGGTTTAGAGTTGAGGCACCAAAGACGTTTTCGAAATGTCGCGGAACATATGAGATGTTTCGAGGGCTGAAATTGGGATTTCAGGATCGTGCCCACGTCAAGAGGTATGAGACCTCCGACGATTTTCTTAGCCTGCAAACTAAGGGAGAAAACCTCAATCGTTGAGCTTGTGCTCAGATGGTCTGAGTACAACAATCACTTTAATCGAGTGGGAGTTGATCTTCCAGATGAGATGGTGATGTTTCTCCAAAGTCATTGCCACCAAGCTGCTAGAGCTTCGTGATGAACTATAACATATCAGGGATAGATATGATGATCCCTGAGGTATTCATGATGTTTGACACCGCGAAAGTAGAAATCAAGAAGGAGCATCAATTGTTGATGGTTGGTGAAACCACTAGTTTCAAGAAGGGCAAGGGCAAGAAGGGATACTTCATGAAATGGCAAATCAGCTGCTGCTCTAGTGAATAAACCCAAGGTTGAACCCAAACCCGAGACTAAGTGCTTCTGTAATAAAGGGAACAGCCACTGGAGCAGAATTACCCTAGATACTTGGTAGATGAGAAGGCTGGCAAGGTCGATAGAAGTATATTGGATATACATTGTGTTGATGTGTACTTTACTAGTACTCCTAGTAGCACCAGGGTATTAGATACCGGTTCGGTTGCTAAAGTGTTAGTAACTCGAAATAAAAGCTACGGAATAAACGGAGACTAGCTAAAGGTAGCTGACGATATGTGTTGGAAGTTTTTTCCAAGCTTGATATGATCAAGCATCGCACGCTCCCTCTACCAACGAGATTGGTGTTTGTGTTGAGCATAGACATGATTGGATTATGTCTATTGCAATACGGTTATTCGTTTAAGGAGAATAATAGTTACTCTATTTATTTGAATAATACCTTCAATGGTCTTGCACCTAAAGGAATGGTTTATTGAATCTCGATTGTAGTGATACACATTTTCATGCCAAAAGATATAAGATAGTAATGATAGTACCACTTACTTGTGGCACTGCCATGTAAGTCATAATGGTATAAAACGCATGAAGAAGCTCCATGTTGATGGATCTTTGGACTCACTCGTTTTTGAAAAGTTTGAGACATGCGAACCATGTCTATTGGTGTATACGCATGAAGAAACTCCATGCAGATGGATCGTTTGGACTCACTTGATTTTGAATCACTTGAGATATGCAAATCATACCACATGAGCAAGATGACTGAAAAGCCTCGGTTTCAGTAAGATGGAACAAGATAGCAACTTGTTGGAAGTAACACATTTTGATGTGTGCAGTCCAATGAGTGCTGAGGCATGCAGTGAATATCGTTATGTTCTTACTTCACAGATGATTCGAGTAGATATTGAGTATATTTACTTGATGAAACACAAGTCTGAATTATTGAATGGTTCAAGTAATTTCAGAGTGAAGTTGAAGATCATTGTGACAAGAGGATGAAATGTCTATGATATGATCATAGAGATGAGTATCTGAGTTACGAGTTTTGGCACGCAATTAAGACATTGTGGAAATTGTTTTACAATTAATACCGCCTGGAACACCACAGTGTGATGGTGTGTCCGAACATCATAGTTGCACCCTATTGGATATGGTGGGTACCATGATGTCTCTTATCGAATTACCACTATTGTTCATGGGTTAGGCATTAGAGACAACCGCACTCACTTTAAATAGGGCACCACGTAATTCCGTTGAGATGACACCGTATGAATTATGGTGTAGAGAAACCTAAGCTGTCATTTCTTAAAAGTTTGGGGCTGCGACGCTTATGTGAAAAAGTTTTAGGATTGATAAGCTCGAACCCAAAGCGGATAAAATGCATCTTCATAGGACACCCAAAACAGTTGGGTATACCTCCTAATTCAGATCCGAAAGCAATATGGATTGTTTCTTGAATCGGGTCCTTTCTCGAGGAAAGGTTTCTCTCGAAAAGTTGAGTGGGAGGATGGTGGAGACTTGATAAGGTTATTGAACCATCACTTCAACTAGTGTGTAGCAGGGCACAGGAAGTTGTTCCTATGGCACCTACACCAATTGAAGTAGAAGCTTATGATAGTGATCATGAAACTTTGGATCAAGTCACTACCGTACCTCGTAGGGTGACAAGGATGCGTACTACTTCAGAATGGTACGGTGATCCTGTCTTGAAGGTCATGTTGCTAGACAACAATGAACCTACGAGCTATGGAGAAGCGATGGTGGGCCCAAATTCCAATAATTGGTTAGAAGCCATGAAATCCGAGATAGGATCCATGTATCAGAACAAAGCATGGACTTTGGTGGACTTGCCCGATGATCGGCAAGCCATTAAGATAAATGGATCTTTTAAGAAGAAGACGGACGTGGACGGTAATGTTACCGTCTATGAAGCTCGACTTGTGGCGAAGAGTTTTTCACAAGTTCAAGGGGTTGACTACGATGAGATTTTCTCATCCGTGGCGATGCTTAAGTCCGTTGGAATCATGTTAGCATTAGCTGCATTTATGAAATCTAGCAGATGGATGTCAAAACGAGTTTCCTTACCAGTTTTCGTAAGGAAAGGTTGTATGTGATACAATCAGAAAGGTTTTGTCGATCCTAAGGATGCTAAAAGGTATGCTAGCTCTAGCGATCCTTCCATGGACTGGAGTAAGCATCTCGGAGTTGGAATGTGCACTTTGATAAGATGATCAAAGATTTTGGGTTTATACAAAAGTTTATGAGAAACTTGTATTTCCAAAGAAGTGAGTGGGAGCACTATAGAATTTCCGATGAGTATGTGTTGTTAACATGTTGTTGATCGGAAATGACGTAGGATTTCTGGAAAGCATATAGGGTTATTTGAAAAGTGTTTTTCAATGGAAAACCTGGATTAAGCTACTTAAACAATAAGCATCAAGATCTATAAGATAGATCAAAATGTTTAATAATACTTTCAAATGAGCACATACCTTGACATGATCTTGAAGGTGTTCAAGATGGATCAGTCAAAGAAGGAGTTCTTGCCTGAGTTGTAAGGTATGAAGTTAAGACTTAAAGCTCGACCACGGCAGAAGAGAGAGAAAGGACGAAGGTCATCCCCTATGCTTCAGACGTAGGCTCTACAGTATGCTATGCTGTGTACCGCACCTGAAGTGTGCCTTGCCATGAGTCAGTCAAGGGGTACAAGAGTGATCCAAGAATAGATCACAGTACAACGGTCAAAGTTATCCTTAGTAACTAGTGGACTAAGAAATTTTCTCGATTATGGAGGTGGTAAAAGAGTTCGTCGTAAAGGTTACGTCGATGCAAGCTTAACACCTATCCGGATAGCTCTGAGTTGAGATACCGGATACGTACAATGGGGCAACAATTTAGAATAGCTCCAAGTAGAACAGTTATTTGGAATAGCTCCAAATAGAATGTGGTAGCTACATCTAGGAGATGACATAGAGATTTGTAAAGCACACACGGATCTGAAAGATTTAGACCCATTGACTATAACATCTCTCAAAAGCATAACATGATCAAACCCAGAACTCATCGAGTGTTAATCACATGGTAATGTGAACTAGATTATTGACTCTAGTAAACTCTTTGGGTGTTAGTCACATGGGGATGTGACCTTGAGTGTTAATCACATATCGATGTGAACTAGATTATTGACTCTAGTGCAAGTGGGAGACTGTTGGAAATATGCCCTAGAGGCAATAATAAAAGTATTATTATTATTATATTTCCTTGTTCATGATAATTGTCTTTTATTCATGCTATAACTGTATTATCCGGAAATCGTAATACACGTGTGAATACATAGACCACAATCTGTCCCTGGTAAGCCTCTAGTTGACTAGCTCGTTGATCAATAGATGGTTACTGTTTCCTGACCATGGACATTGGATGTCGCTGATAACGGGATCACATCATTAGTAGAATGATGTGATGGACAAGACCCAATCCTAAGCCTAACACAAAGATCGTAGTTCGTATGCTAAAGCTTTTCTAATGTCAAGTATCTTTTCCTTAGAACATGAGATTGTGCAACTCCCGGATACCGTAGGAATGCTTTGGGTGTATCAAACGTCACAACGTAACTGGGTGGCTATAAAGGTGCATTACAGGTATCTCCGAAAGTGTCTGTTGGGTTGGCACGAATCGAGACTGGGATTTGTCACTCCGTGTAAACGGAGAGGTATCTCTGGGCCCACTCGGTAGGACATCATCATAATGTGCACAATGTGATCAAGGAGTTGATCACGGGATGATGTGTTACGGAACGAGTAAAGAGACTTGCCGGTAACGAGATTGAACAAGGTATCGGTATACCGACGATCGAATCTCGGGCAAGTAAAATACCGCTAGACAAAGGGAATTGTATACGGGATTGATTGAGTCCTTGACATCGTGGTTCATCCGATGAGGTCATCGTGGAACATGTGGGAGCCAACATGGGTATCCAGATCCCGCTGTTGGTTATTGACCAGAGAACGTCTCGGTCATGTCTGCATGTCTCCTGAACCCGTAGGGTCTACACACTTAAGGTTCGATGACGCTAGGGTTATAAAGGAAGCTTGTATGTGGTTACCGAATGTTGTTCGGAGTCCCGGATGAGATCCCGGACGTCACGAGGAGTTCCGGAATGGTCCGGAGGTAAAGATTTATATATGGAAAGTCCTGTTTTGGTCGCCGGAAAAGTTTCGCACTTTATCGGTATTGTACCGGGAGTGCCGAAAGGGGTCCGGGGGTCCACCGGGGGGTCCACCTGCCCCGGGGGGGCACATGGGCTGTAGGGGGTGCGCCTTGGCCTATATGGGCCAAGGGCACCAGCCCCAAGAGGCCCATGCGCCAAGGAAACTTGGGGAGGGAAGAGTCCTCAGGGGGGAAGGCACCTCCGAGGTGCCTTGGGGAGGATGGACTTCTTTCCCCCTCTTGGCCGCACCCCTTCCTTGGAGGAAGGGGCAAGGCTGCGCCTCCCCCCTCTCCCTTGCCCCTATATATAGTGGAGGGGAGGGAGGGCATCCATACCAGAAGCCCTGGCGCCTCCCTCCCTCCCGTGACGCCTCCTCCTCTCCCGTAGGTGCTTGGCAAAGCCCTGCGGGATTGCCACGCTCCTCCATCACCACCACGCCGTTGTGCTGCTGCTGGATGGAGTCTTCCTCAACCTCTTCCTCTCTCCTTGCTGGATCAAGGCATGGGAGACGTCACCGGGCTGTACGTGTGTTGAACGCGGAGGTGCAGTCCTTTCGGTACTTGATCATCGGTGATCTGAATCACGACGAGTACGACTCCATCAACCCTGTTCTCTTGAACGCTTCCGCTTAGCGATCTACAAGGGTATGTAGATGCACTCTCCTTCCCCTCGTTGCTGGTTTCTCCATAGATAGATCTTGGTGACACGTAGGAAAATTTTGAATTTCTGCTACGTTCCCCAACAGGGTCTAGTTTTGAAGATCTCGTCGAGATGGATTTAACGGTGAAAATGGATTTTTA
This sequence comes from Triticum aestivum, assembly GCF_018294505.1. Lineage (NCBI taxonomy): Eukaryota > Viridiplantae > Streptophyta > Magnoliopsida > Poales > Poaceae > Triticum > Triticum aestivum. The sequence goes on along the minus strand of NC_057795.1, from coordinate 601,982,185 downwards.
ATTCAATTTTTTAATTAGGAGATAAAACATTTTAAGCCAAAAATAAAAAAAAATCCTGCTGAAGTCATCTTTTCATACGTGCCAAAATGAGTGGTGATGAAGACGTGTGGGTGATGTGCAAGAAGCCACACGTGTGAACGTTAGTTTTTTCGCAGGTTCTGAGCTGCCACATTAAGCTCGAAATATTAGGGCACCATGTCCTGGGAGAAGTCGGTCAGGCTCTAGTGGTACGGAACCTGAAGCTGCACGAGCCCGTGACACAACAGCATATGCCATTCTTCACTCCACCATCTCCGGAGTGTTGATCATGATTCATGAACGGCGACTGTTTAAAAAGCTTTTTCGGCAAGAAGGGACGGAAAGGAACAGACGGCTAAGCAACCATAGCCGTGCAAGGATGCAAATGGAAGTAACTAATTAGCTCTATGCTCAGTGGTTGCCTTGCTGCCTAGCCAATCCACAAGTAACACTCATTAATACATTTGAGCTCTTGGCAAATTGGCCCGCGTCGGGCCTGACCCGCAGGAGACACCAGCTGATCGCTGCAAGTTTGTCAGGAGTGGCTAGTAGTAAGATACAGGCATGAATAAGTGAAACACACAAAGCTAGACCTGCCGGGCATCTCGTTCGGAGTCCAATTGTTATGAAGCGGAGCGCTATGAACAGTCTGCATGGCCTCATATGTGCTCCTAGCAAAACTAGTCAATGAGTCCCGGCGTTATGCGTGTGAGCCCGATCGGGCGGCTACCACTCCATTCTAGATTTTTCACCGTACGTGTCTGCTTGTTGGGGTCGTGGAAAAATCACCGCGGCCTGTGGTCACCAACAGCAATGTTTGTTTGTTTGTTTCTTTTTTTTCTTTTTTGAAACTAACAGCAATGTTTTTTAAAGCTTCCATGTCTTCCGTCCCCAGGGACCATTGCATGTTTTATGGTTCTTGTACGTCAGCAGGTCAGCTACATCGTGATAGAGACATGGACGTGGAAGAACTGCGCGTACACTTTCTACAGAGAGAGCATGGACTTTAATTGGGTCCAGTTCCGTTGGTGATTTCACCCCATATTTATCCGCAAATAAACTATTTGTTTCCAAATTGCCGTGTGTGCGCGAACAGTGCATGCTCCATGCCGTGTGTACGTACCTAGAACCGGGATTCTACAAAGTGTGCAATTTTTTGTTTTTTCCATGAAAAAGAGGATCGCCCCGGCCTCTGCATCAAAATGATGCATGCAGCCATATTATTAAATAAAATATTCAAAAAGGTCTGGGATACAATACAAACTCACCGAAGCTTAAAATAAATGAAGAAAAAATAAAAGATGCCACAACCAGCGAAAATAGGACAAGATGACTAGAGCGCATGTGACATGATCCCCTTGTCGGTGAAGTTAACTCGCCCTCACTGATATGGCATATCAATCCAGCACTTCTTCTGAACGCGTCGAACAAATCTTAAAGCGCTCCCTCACCAGTGTTCGTCTCCTTCTCATTGTCTCCTCAAACTACTCATCGAGCAAAGTTATAGGCAACACGGCCGAAGAGGATGAAAAAGTGATAAATCTTATAATACCTGATCCATTTCACCATCACATGCGCTTGTCCATCAAAGTGTTCGTCTCCACATCGTTCTTTTATTTATCGAACCAAAGCCCCTTCCGAGTTAGGGGCAACACGCCTGAAGAGCTCTCTACCTTCACCCTAGGTGCACGGTGGACGCCTCGATCGATGTCCCTACGAACTGGTGGGGCTGAGGTTTGTGTCTTTGCGAACGATAAGATTAGACATGTGCTGCATGCTTTTCACCTTGAAACACACATCACAAGGACACAACTGATTAGTCCAGCTAGAGCTGAATGCTTCCCTGCGAGCATCCTTGCACCACATCACCAATCTAATCCCAGACTAGGAGTAGCTCCGCATTGTTTGCTTTTCATTGCATGTCTATGCATACAAAAGTAGCGGTTCATCTTTCCATTTGGCAAACATGTCCGCAAGAAACATGGGATGAGATAAATAGATGGTAAATTAAAAATCATCTTGTCTCGAGCCCTCAGCTCGCCAGTAGTGACACCGATCCTTGGACTCCAGTAAGTGAACCAGAATGCACACGGTGCCATTGGTCCAATTCAGAATAGATAACGTGTTCCTGGACACATTGACATCTGTTTCAGTTCTCAAGCATCACAAAGTACTTACAGTTACATTTGTAACACATGTATGTGTCACTTTTCACAGGTACCCACTACTTGACAAGCATTGATCACCCTCCACGCGCTAAGAGAGCAAATACCTTGTGGGTGCTAAAATTCATCTCTATCGATCAGGTGAATTGCTCAAAATAAAGCAGACATCGACCACATCTCTCATTTTAATAAAAAATTGTCCAATTCAACCGGTCACCATTGCCACCACATGCGGCTGGTGTTTTCTTTAGCAGTTTTGTTGCACGTGGGGGTAGACGAGGATACTGAGATATGTCAGTAAATGGGAGTGAAACAATGTGATATGTAAGAAGTCCCGTGCATTAATGCGACAGGCTTGGATGGATACCAATATCATCAAACCGTTGTTTAATACTGAGCGTACTGTTCTTCATAATTATTTGTGATGTGTTTAGTTTGATCGTTATAGTTTTAGCTGCCCAAAGAGCTAAATGGGATGGTGTTTCACTCTACTTGACTAAAGTAATTGAGTGCACTTGTTAGCATAGCTCACCAACTCCTTTGCTTACATTTAGTTGAACTCGTGCAAGAACCTCCTCAACATAATATATTGGATTGCATTAATTGCTGCAATGTATGTGGCTACATAAAAAGCTCCTAGCTGCACTAGAAAAGAAGTACATTGAAACAAAGGTGAATTGAGCAGCTGAGGACTAAAGCAATGCAAAGTGTAGACAAGAGTGTGTGATCTATAAGCACGAGAGTGGAAGGTGTCGGTAAAATGTTGGCTACACACATCACCTGTTTGAGTCAACAACATATAGAACATATGACGTAGCCTCCCGTACGAGGACACAGATCCATGTCATGCATAAAGCATGCTCCATGTGTTGTGCCTTCTATTTTGCATTTTCTTCATCTTTAAGAATTTCCTTGGATTGAACTAAATCAATCATTGTTCCACTTCCACCAAGATTTTCTCCTCTGACATTGCAATATTGCTATAGCATGGAAAGGGTAACACCATCATTCCTTCTACCATCAACGCAAAACCATGAGGGTAACACCATAGCCCATGTGAGGGCGAGTGTGATCCAGTGAAGCCACCATCTCATGTTTCACCGGTCAGACCACCAGTTCACCACTTCACTAGCTAGTTTATTAAGAAACAAAAGATATGTAATAATAGGTAAAATATGCTAAGTTTCTATATTTTGACAAGAACATGGGCGGGTTAGTTGGTTGTTGGGCCAAACTAGGCTTCGACTTGTTTCCCGGCCGACCATGCATGGACAAGAACATAGGTCAAATATGCCGGCTGTAGTATTATTTTTTCTATTTACCATGAATGCATGCATGCAGCTAGTTCAAGCAACAGCAGGGCTTTCTCCTAGTTTGCATGAAAAACTAGTCAGTTCTCTCCGGTTCATTTGCAGGATGGTCCATATATAAAGCTTAAAGCCCACATGTGCCACTTGTTCGTTTTTCTGGGTCTGACCGGAAGTCCTGTTCCAGTTTCTAAAAGTATGGCCGGAGGTTGATGGTGGAATTTAACAACGAAGGGAGTTGTTTCTTTACATACTTATATTGAAACTAGAGCATGTGATATCCGCATAGGTATGCATATTACATGAGACACAAAAAGACACTACCATCTAGGCAGGTATACAAGGCCCAATTGTATTTTGAAACTAACTTTGTCCATGGATTTAACTACGTGTTATATACCCTAAAATGTATTACCGTTGGATTTTCATTTAGAAAATGTTTGCGGTGGTATATGTTCGGGAACATAGATCGTAAATCAATGGTCAATGTTTGCCTCAAAATCTAATGATACCTTATATAGATGTCTGAAGGAAGTACTAGTACATTTATTTAACACTTCATAGAGTAGAAGGTAGCATTTTCACAAAGTGACAATGTGAAACTAACATAATTGTTGCACGTTTTTCATCATGTGTCAATTGTTTACCTGTTGCAAGAAATGTCGATTGGAAATTTCACCTGAGTGAATTGTTGACCATGAAGGAGAAGTGATGCTAATTTATTTTCGTCATTCATATGGTGCCCTGACCAATGCTCATGAACATCTTCAACCATGAAGGAGAGAAGTGATGCTAATTTATTTTGTGTCATTCATATCTAGCTAGAATCAATAAAGGTTACAACTTTCTGGGGAAAGGAATTGCTCGTGAAAATTCATTTAATAGTTTTAGTTGGTTAAAGATGTCGTAGTCATACAAGCAACACCATTGCTTATGAACATTTAGTTTAGCAATTGTAGTTGTACAGGTAAATTGGGAATATACTCCCTCTGTTCACGGGTATAAGATGTTCTTAATATTCCAATAGGGGCTACATACAGACCAAAATGAGTGAAAAAAACGCACTAAAATGTGTCTATATACATCCCATTTAGAGAAAAAAAGATAGAACAACTTATATTTGTGAATGGAGGGAGTAGTATGTAGTACCTAACTGACTCCAAGTCCAAAGATTGGCTCGTTGAATCTTATTCTAACCAAGACACGGATAACAATTTTTTAACCCACTTATGAGCTATGCGAGTAAACATAGGGTGAGACAAATAGCGGCGCAATTTAGTTGTGCCAGTTTATGGAGGCCTCGCCTCACATGCTAGAGATACAAGGCAAAACACTACATGTTCCTCTGGTTCTAGGTTAGAGATGTACTACAAGTTCCTCTGGTCGCAACAGGCTTGGTGTGGATATCAAGATCACATAGAATCATATTTGTTCACGACAAAGTTTGTGCATTATTTCTTACTACTTGTTCAGTGTTCAAAATGGGGTGGCAGTTCAGTTGCACTCTACTTGGCTTGAGTAAGCGCGTGTAGGGTGTTTATGTGGCTCACCAACTAATTTGCTTACTTTATCTCAAACGGTGCAACAACCTCTTCCTCGTTATCTTCTGCTTGATTCTATTAATAACTTTAATATAATCAGCTACATATAAAGCTGTCACTAGTGCTTGATCCATAGGCTTACACAAGAAGATCAAAGCCATGCCGCCTTACAGCTTGAGTGGGACTGCCGAGGTCAATAGAGGTACAAAAAGTGTAAGCATGGGAGTGAGAGCATGGGGGTGAGAGGTGTCGGTAAAATGTTGGCCACACACTACACTACACGAGTTAGACATCATATAGAACAAAGGTTGAATGAACCCTCTCATAAGAGGAAGCGGATCCCTGCCACGCATAATGCACACCACACTTGTCATGCCTCATGTGTTGGAAATATGCCCTAGAGGCAATAATAAATTAGTTACTATTATATTTCCTTGTTCATGATAATTGTTTATTATCCATGCTATAATTGTATTGATAGGAAACTCACATACATGTGTGGGTACATAGACAACACCATGTCCCTAGTAAGCCTCTAGTTGACTAGCTCGTTGATCAATAGATGGTTACGGTTTCCTGATGGACATTGTATGTCGTTGATAATGGGATCACATCATTAGCAGAATGATGTGATGGACAAGACCCAATCCTAAGCCTAGCACAAAGATCGTGTAGTTCGTATGCTAAAGCTTTTCTAATGTCAAGTATCATTTCCTTAGACCATGAGATTGTGCAACTCCCGGATACCGTAGGAATGCTTTGGGTGTACCAAACGTCACAACGTAACTGGGTGGCTATAAAGGTGCACTATAGGTATCTTCGAAAGTGTCTGTTGGGTTGGCACGAATCAAGACTGGGATTTGTCACTCCGTGTAAACAGAGAGGTATCTCTGGGCCCACTCGGTAGGAATCATCATAATGTGCACAATGTGACCAAGGGGTTGATCACGGGATGATGTGTTACGGAACGAGTAAAGAGACTTGCCGGTAACGAGATTGAACAAGGTATCGGGATACCGACGATCGAATCTCGGGCAAGTACAATGTCGCGAGACAAAGGGAATTGTATACGGGATCGATTGAGTCCTTGACATCGTGGTTCATCCGATGAGATCATCGTGGAACATGTGGGAGCCAACATGGGTATCCAGATCCCGCTGTTGGTTATTGACCGGAGAACGTCTCGGTCATGTCTGCATGGTTCCCGAACCCGTAGGGTCTACACACTTAAGGTTCCATCACGCTAGGGTTATAAAGGAAGTTTGTATGTGGTTACCGAATGTTGTTCGGAGTCCCGGATGAGATCCCGGACGTCATGAGGAGTTCCAGAATGGTCCGGAGGTAAAGATTTATATATGGGAAGTCATGTTTTGGTCACCGAAAAAGTTTCGGGTTTTATCAGTAACGTACCGGGACCACCGGGAGGGTCCCGGGGGTCCACCAAGTGGGGCCACCATCCCCGGAGGGCTGCATGGGCCAAGTGTGGGAGGGGACCAGCCCCAGGTGGGCTGGTGCGCCCCCCCCCCCCACAAGGGCCCAAGGCGCCTAGGGTTTGGGGGAGGGGGCGCACCCACCTAACTTGGGGGGCAAGTTTCCCCTCCCCCCCCCCCTTGGCCGCACCCTAGATGGGTTTGGTCTGGCCACCACCCCTAGGGGTGGAACCCTAGGTGGGGGCGCAGCCCTCCCTCTCCCCCTATATATACTTGAGGGTTTTGGGGCTGCCAACTGATGAGTTTTCACCTCTCCCTGGCACAGCCCTACCTCTCTTCCTCCTCCTCTCCCGCAGTGCTTGGCGAAGCCCTGTAGGATTGCCACGCTCCTCCATCACCACCACGCCGTTGTGCTGCTGCTGGACGGAGTCTTCCTCAACCTCTCCCTCTCTCCTTGCTGGATCAAGGCGTGGGAGACGTCGCCGGGCTGTACGTGTGTTGAACGCAGAGGTGCCGTCCGTTCGGCACTAGGATCTCCGGTGATTTGGATCACGACGAGTACGACTCCTTCAACCCCATTCTCTTGAACACTTCCGCTTAGCGATCTACAAGGGTATGTAGATGCACTCTCCTTCCCCTCGTTGTTGGTTTCTCCATAGATAGATCTTGGTGACACGTAGGAAAATTTTGAATTTCTGTTGCGTTCCCCTACAGTGGCATCATGAGCTAGGTCTATTGCATAGATTCTTTGCACAAGTAGAACACAAAGTAGTTGTGGGCGTTGATTTTGTTCAATATGCTTACCGTTACTAGTCCAATCTTGTTTCGACGGTATTGTGGGATGAAGCGGCCCGGACCGATCTTACACGTACACTTACGTGAGACAGGTTCCACCGACTGACATGCACTTGTTGCATAAGGTGGCTAGCGGGTGCCAGTCTCTCCCACTTTAGTCGGATCAGATTCGATGAAAAGGGTCCTTATGAAGGGTAAATAGCAATTGACATATCACGTTGTGGTTTTTGCGTAGGTAAGAAACGTTCTTGCTAGAAACCCATAGCAGCCACGTAAAACATGCAAACAACAATTAGAGGACGTCTAACTTGTTTTTGCAGGGTATGCTATGTGATGTGATATGGCCAAGAAGAATGTGATGAATGATATGTGATGTATGAGATTGATCATGTTCTTGTAATAGGAATCACGACTTGCATGTCGATGAGTATGACAACCGGCAGGAGCCATAGGAGTTGTCTTTATTTATTGTATGACCTGCGTGTCATTGAACAACGCCATGTAATTACTTTACTTTATTGCTAACCGGTAGCCATAGTAGTAGAAGTAATAAGTTGGCGAGACAACTTCATGGAGACACGATGATGGAGATCATGATGATGGAGATCATGGTGTCATGCCGGTGACGACGATGATCATGGAGCCCCGAAGATGGAGATCAAAAGGAGCAAAACGATATTGGCCATATCATGTCACTTTTTGATTGCATGTGATGTTTATCATGTTTATACATCTTATTTGCTTAGAACGACGGTAGTAAATAAGATGATCCCTCATTAAAATTTCAAGAAAGTGTTCCCCCTAACTATGCACCGTTGCGAAAGTTCGTCGTTTCGAAGCACCACGTGATGATCGGGTGTGATAGATTCTTACGTTCACATACAACGGGTGTAAGCCAGATTTACACACACGAAACACTTAGGTTAACTTGACGAGCCTAGCATGTACAGACATGGCCTCGGAACACAAGATACCGAAAGGTCGAGCATGAGTCGTATGGAAGATAAGATCAACATGAAGATGTTCACCGATGATGACTAGTCCGTCTCACATGATGATCGGACACGGCCTAGTTGACTCGGATCATGTAATCACTTAGATGACTAGAGGGATGTCTATCTGAGTGGGAGTTCATGAGATGAACTTAATTATCCTGAACATAGTCAAAAGATCTTTGAAAATTATGTCATAGCTCGCGCTTTAGTTCTACTATTTTAGATATGTTCCTAGAGAAAATATAGTTGAAAGTTGACAGTAGCGATTATGCGGACAGTAGAATGTTTATGTCCTTAATGCACCGCTCAGTGTGCTGAACCCCAAACGTCATATGTGGATGTTGCGAACATCAGACATGCACGTTTTGATAACTACATGATAGTTCAGTTAAACGGTTTAGAGTTGAGGCACCAAAGACGTTTTCGAAATGTCGTGGAACATATGAGATGTTTCGAGGGCTGAAATTGGGATTTCAGGCTCGTGTCCACGTCAAGAGGTATAAGACCTCCGACGATTTTCTTAGCCTGCAAACTAAGGGAGAAAAGCTCAATCGTTGAGCTTGTGCTCAGATTGTCTGAGTGCAACAATCACTTGAATCGAGTGGGAGTTGATCTTCCAGATGAGATAGTGATGTTTCTCCAAAGTCATTGCCACCAAGCTGCTAGAGCTTCGTGATGAACTATAACATATCAGGGATAGATATGATGATCCTTGAGGTATTCACGATGTTTGACACCATGAAAGTAGAAATCAAAAAGGAGCATCAATTGTTGATGGTTGGTGAAACCACTAGTTTCAAGAAGGGCAAGGGCAAGAAGAGATACTTCATGAAACGGCAAATCAGCTGCTGCTCTAGTGAAGAAACCCAAGGTTGAACCCAAACCCGAGACTAAGTGCTTCTGTAATTAGGGGAACAACCACTAGAGCAGAATTACCCTAGATACTTGGTAGATGAGAAGGCGGGCAAGGTCGATAGAAGTATATTGGATATACATTATGTTAATGTGTACTTTACTAGTATTCCTAGTAGCACCAGGGTATTAAGATACCGGTTCAGTTGCTAAGTGTTAGTAACTCAAAATAAAAGAGCTACGGAATAAATGGAGACTAGCTAAAGGTGAGCTGACGATATGTGTTGGAAGTGTTTCCTAGTTTGATGTGATCAAACATCGCACGCTCCCTCTACCATCAAGATTAGCATTAAACCTGAATAATTGTAATTTGGTGTTTGCGTTGAGCATAGACATGATTGGATTATGTCTATCGCAATACGGTTATTCATTTAAGGAGAATAATGGTTACTCTATTTATTTGAATAATACCTTCAATGGTCTTGCACCTAAAGGAATGGTTTGTTGAATCTCGATCATGGTGATACACATTTTCATGCCAAAAGATATAAGATAGTAATGATAGTACCACTTACTTGTGGCACTGCCATGTAAGTCATATTGGTGTAAAACGCATGAAGAAGCTCCATGTTGATGGATCTTTGGACTCACTCATTTTTGAAAAGTTTGAGACATGTGAACCATGTCTATTGGTATGTACGCATGAAGAAACTCCATGCAGATGGATTGTTTGGACTCACTTGATTTTGAATCACTTGAGACATGCAAATCATATCACATGGGCAAGATGACTGAAAGCCTCGGTTTCAGTAAAATGGAACAAGAAAGCAACTTGTTGGAAGTAATAAATTTTGATGTGTGTAGTCCAATGAGTGCTGAGGCATGCAGTGAATATCGTTATGTTCTTACTTCACGGGTGATTTAAGTAGATATTGAGTATATTTACTTGATGAAACACAAGTCTGAATTATTGAATGGTTCAAGTAATTTCAGAGTGAAGTTGAAGATCATTGTGACAAGAGGATAAAATGTCTATGATATGATCATAGAGATGAGTATCTGAGTTACGAGCTTTGGCACGCAATTAAGACATTGTGGAAATTGTTTCACAATTAATACCGCCTGGAACACCATAGTGTGATGGTGTGTCCGAACATCATAGTTGCACCCTATTGGATATGGTGTGTACCATGATGTCTCTTATCGAATTACCACTATCGTTCATGGGTTAGGCATTAGAGACAACCGCACTCACTTAAATAGGGCACCACGTAATTCCGTTGAGACGACGCCGTTTGAATTATGGTTTGGAGAAACCTGAGTTGTCGTTTCTTAAAAGTTTGGGGCTGCGACGCTTATGTGAAAAAGTTTCATCGTGATAAGCTCGAACCCAAAAACGGATAAATACATCTTCATAGGATACCTAAAATGGTTGGGTATACTTCCTATCTCAGATCCGGAAGCAAAAGTAATTGTTTTTAGAAACGGGTCCTTTCTCGAGGAAAAGTTTCTCTCGAAAGAATTGAGTGGGAGGATGGTGGAGACTTGATGAGGTTATTGAACCGTCACTTCAACTAGTGTGTAGCAGGGCACAGGAAGTTGTTCCTGTGGCGCCTACACCAATTGAAGTAGAAGCTTATGATAGTGATCATGAAGTTTCAGATCAAGTCACTACCATACCTCGTAGGGTGACAAGGATGCGTACTACTTCAGAGTGGTACGCAATCATGTCTTAGAGGTCATGTTGCTAGACAACAATAAACCTACGAGCTATGGAGAAACGATGGTGGGCCCGGATTCCGACGAATGGCTCGAGGCCATAAAATCCGAGAAAGGATCCATGACTTTGGAAGAAATACTTGATGGTCGTAAGGCCGTTGGGTACAGATGGATTTTAAAAGGAAGACAGACAATGATGGTAAGAATCACCATTAAGAAAGCTCGACTTGTCGTTAAGATGTTTTCCGACAAGTTCACGGAGTGGACTACGGTGAGGCTTTCTCACTCGTAGCGATGCTAAGAGTCTGTTGGAATTATATTAGCAATTACTACATGATTTATGAAATCTCGCAGATAGGATGTCAAAACATTGTTTCCTCGACGATATCCTTGAGGAAAGGTTGTATGTGATACAACTAGAAGGTTTTTTCAATCCTGAAGAACGCTAACAAGTATGCAAAGCTTCAGCAATCCTTCTAAGGACTGGAGTAAGCATCTCAGAGTTGGAATGTATACTTTGATGAGATGATCAAAGATTTTGGGTTTATACAAAAGTTTATGAGAAACTTGTATTTCCAAAGAAGTGAGTGGGAGCGCTATAGAATTTCTGATGAGTATACGTTGTTGACATATTGTTGATCAGAAATGATGTAGAATTTCTGGAAAGCATATAGGGTTATTTGAAAAGTGTTTTTCAACAGAAAACCTGGAATAAGCTACTTGAACATTGAGCATCAAGATCTATGAGGATAGATCAAAACCGCTTAATGGTACTTTCAAATGAGCATATACCTTGACATGATCTTGAAGGTGTTCAAGATGGATCAGTCAAAGAAGGAGTTCTTGCCTGAGATGTAAGGTACGAAGTTAAGACTTAAAGCTCGACCACGGCAGAATAGAGAGAAAGGACTAAGGTCGTCCCCTATGCTTCAGACGTAGGTTCTATAGTATGCTATGCTGTGTACCACACCGGAAGTGTGCCTTGCCATGAGTCAGTCAAGGGGTACAAGAATGATCCAAGAATGGATCATTGGACAGTGGTCAAAATTGTCCTTGGAGTAAATAAGGACATGTTTCTCGATTATGGAGGTGATAAAGAGTTCGGCGTAAAGGGTTACATCGATGCAAGCTTTAACACCTATCCGAGTGACTCTGAGTAGCAAACCGGATACGTATAGTGGAGCAACCATTTGGAATAGCTCCAAGTGGAGCGTGGAAGCAACATTTACAGAATGACCTAGAGATTTGCAAAGTACATACGGATCTGAAAGTTGCAGACCCGTTGACTAAAACCTCTCTCCCAAGCATAACATGATCAAACCCCAGAACTCATTGAGTCTTAATCACATGATGATCTGAACTAGTTTAATGACACTAGTAAACTCTTGGATATTGGTCACATGGCGATGTGACGTGTGAGTGTTAATCACATGACGATGTGAACTAGATTATTGATTCTAGTGCAAGTGGGAGACTGTTGGAAATATGCCCTAGAGGCAATAATAAATTAGTTATTATTATATTTCCTTGTTCATGATAATTGTTTATTATCCATGCTATAATTGTATTGATAGGAAACTCAGATACATGTGTGGGTACATAGACAACACCATGTCCCTTGTAAGCCTCTAGTTGACTAGCTCGTTGATCAATAGATGGTTACGGTTTCCTGACCATGGACATTGGATGTCGTTGATAATGGGATCACATCATTAGCAGAATGATGTGATGGACAAGACCCAATCCTAAGCCTAGCACAAAGATCGTGTAGTTCGTATGCTAAAGCTTTTCTAATGTCAAGTATCATTTCCTTAGACCATGAGATTGTGCAACTCCCGGATACCGTAGGAATGCTTTGGGTGTACCAAACGTCACAACGTAACTGGGTGGCTATAAAGGTGCACTACAGGTATCTCCGAAAGTGTCTGTTGGGTTAGCACGAATCGAGACTGGGATTTGTCACTCCGTGTAAACGGAGAGGTATCTCTGGGCCCACTCGATAGGACATCATCATAATGTGCACAATGTGACCAAGGGGTTGATCACGGGATGATGTGTTACGGAACGAGTAAAGAGACTTGCCGGTAACGAGATTGAACAAGGTATCGGGATACCGACGATCGAATCTCGGGCAAGTACAATGTCGCGAGACAAAGGGAATTGTATATGGGATCGATTGAGTCCTTGACATCGTGGTTCATCCGATGAGATCATCGTGGAACATGTGGGAGTCAACATGGGTATCCAGATCCCGCTGTTGGTTATTGATCGGAGAACGTCTCGGTCATGTCTGCATGGTTCCCGAACCCGTAGGGTCTACACACTTAAGGTTCCATCATGCTAGGGTTATAAAGGAAGTTTGTATGTGGTTACCGAATGTTGTTCGGAGTCCCGGATGAGATCCCGTACGTCACGAGGAGTTCCGGAATGGTCCGGAGGCAAAGATTTATATATGGGAAGTCCTGTTTTGGCACCGGAAAAGTTTCGGGTTTTATCGGTAACGTACCGGGACCACCAGGAGGGTCCCGGGGGTCCACCAAGTGGGGCCACCATCCCCGGAGGGCTGCATGGGCCAAGTGTGGGAGGGGACCATCCCCAGGTGGGCTGGTGTGCCCCCCCCCCCACAAGGGCCCAAAGCGCCTAGGGTTTGGGGGAGGGGGCGCACCCACCTAACTTGGGGGGCAAGTTTCCCCTCTCCCCCCCTTGGCTGCACCCTAGATGGGTTTGGGCTGGCCGCCGCCCCTAGGGGTGGAACCCTAGGTGGGGGCGCAGCCCTCCCTCTCCCCCTATATATACTTGAGGGTTTTGGGGCTGCCAACTGATGAGTTTTCACCTCTCCCTGGCGCAGCCCTACCTCTCTTCATCCTCCTCTCCCGCGGTGCTTAGCGAAGCCCTGCAGGATTGCCACGCTCCTCCATCACCACCACGCCGTTGTGCTGCTGCTGGACGGAGTCTTCCTCAACCTCTCCCTCTCTCCTTGCTGGATCAAGGCGTGGGAGACGTCACCGGGCTGTACGTGTGTTGAACGCGGAGGTGTCGTCCGTTCGGCACTAGGATCTCCGGTGGTTTGGATCACGACGAGTACGACTCCTTCAACCCCATTCTCTTGAACGCTTCCGCTTAGCGATCTACAAGGGTATGTAGATGCACTCTCCTTCCCCTCGTTGATGGTTTCTCCATAGATAGATCTTGGTGACACATAGGAAAATTTTGAATTTCTGCTGCGTTCCCCTACATCATGCTCCACATTTTCTTCACCTTCATCCATCTCTTTGTCCTCAATTGAATACCCTTTCTATCTAGACCTTCTCTACCATTGCAATATTGTGTGCATGGAATGGGTCATTTTCTTACCACCCTTTCCTCAGACCCGCCATCGTTTCATGGTTTGTCATTGCAAGACCATCATGGTCAGTGATCAAGGTAACACCTTGACGCATGTGAGTGCAAGCATGAGCTCTACATGTAGATCATTCAATCCTTATATGAAATGCAACAATTGCCACAATGCAAGAATTGACTGGGTCCAAACATCACTTTTCTGGGACTTAATAGTCTGATTAGACCGGGCAAGAATTTCTTTTGCAGTGGCAAGCTATTATGATAAATACATGTACGTTTGTTCTACATAAACCTTTAGATTTAAATGCATGAATATTTTTTAATAAATGTTTTGTCCTGATTTATTTAAGAATTCACTTTAAGAAAAATAAATTTATTAACGAGTCATGATAATGGTCAGTCTGTTTATGTTTCCTTCAAGTGTCGACCACATTAAATCTATATTAAAGTGGGCGCTAGGTCCTCCCACTCTCGCCGGCCATTTATTTTCTTACACGTTCATTAACTATATGAGGTACTTCGAGCAGGTGTTTGCAACACCTCCTATGGCGAGACGTGAAGCAATGCATGCCGACACATGCCACGTGTAGGTTGATTGGTGGAATCTAGAAACCAAGGGAGTTGTTTTGGACGTACTCCCTTCGTTTATTTTTTACTATGTCTGACTTAAGACAAATTTTATATGCGGATTAAAAAGAAATGGAGGAAGTACTTACACTGAAACTAGAGTATGTGATTATGTGAGGCACAAAAAGGTATTACCTGGATCGGTACACAATTTCCAAAGAATCTAATTTTGATCACCAATTTAACTATGAGTTATAGAACCTATAAAGTAACACCATTAGATTTGCATTTGAAAAATGTTTCCAATGGTATATGTTTGAGGAACATAGTTTGTTCAGTGGTCAAAGTTAGACTCAAAATACTGGTTCAAAGAAAATACTAGTGCATTGATTTAGCATTTCTTGTGAAAGAAACTTTTATTATGACAAAGCAGCAATGCCAAAACTGATGGTTCACGTACCTTTTCATGACATGTTAATTGTTTTCCTACCGCGTCGATTGAAATTTGACATATGTGAATTGTTACTTGACCATGGGAGCTTTATTTTTGTGTGGGTGTTCATCCCTAAACAAGAAAGGTTACAACTTTAGGAAACAAAGAATTTCCCATGAAATTTCATTTGGGAGTTGTAATGTTGTCGTAGTCGTACAAGAAAGTAATACCATTACTCATGAACATTTATTTAATTAGTTGCAGTTGAATGGGTAAATTAAGAATATAGTTTGCACTAACTAATTGAATACAAGTGTGAATATTGGATGGCTGACTCCTGTTCTAACCAAGACACAAGTAACAGTCTTTTGATCCACTTGGTGAGGTGCCCCACGAGAAACAAGAGTTGAGAGAAACAGAGGAGAAATTTAGTTGGGTGAGTTCATGGAGGCCTTACCTCACATGCAAAAGACACAAGCCGAAACCACGACAAGTTGCTATATGTCTCGACTAGCTCTAGGACGTGCCCCAGACAATATTTAAGAAACCTTATTCCTTGGACGCAATAGACTTGGTGTGGATACCGAGACTACATCAGATCATATGTGTTTGGTATCAAGTGTATGTATTACTTATAAATGCTTGTTTAGTGTTCAAAAAGGAGTGATGATCCAGTTACATTCTACTTGAGCTGGCTAGTTGAGTGTAGGTGTTAATCTGGCTCACCAACTCGTTTGCTTACTTATCTCAGCATGTGCAACAACCTCTTCTCACTGTCTTGTGTCGGATTGCATTAATAACTGCAATATAAGCTGCTACATATAAAGCTAACAGGTAGTGTTGAATCCCATATGCCAAGAGAAGAAAACCAAAGCCATACAACAGCACATTGTGAGTGGAATGCCGAGAATAAGGGCGGTGCAAAGTGTAAGCATGGGAGTGGAAGGTGTCGGTAAGATGTTGGCCACCAGCTGTCCGTGTCCAGGCCGAGCGCATAGATGAAATACGTTGACTGAGACCTCTTGGGTAAGAAATATGATCATGAATTGCATGTCACACGTGCCATGTATTCGTGGAGGCCTCACCTCACCTGCGGTAGGCAATAGTCGAACAACGGCAAGGTCTCTGGTTGCTACTCGCAAATTCAGGCCGAGTTGTTTGTCTCATTGTATGTAGTAGCTTGAGGCGCGCACTAGGCAGCTAGCAAACTACAACTCTACAATCTGAGGATATTCAACCAGCAAAGGGTTAAGTAGCATTGGAACTGCCGGCGACAAAGGAAGATGGGCTGAGACAGAATGCAGGCGACATCACAGCTGTAGGGAGGCAATCATCTCGACGTAGAAAATGCCACGTTAGTGCGCTTGCACGACTATCTTTCACCTGGTGGCTGCCTATGTTACCAGACCGATAAATATAGACCACGGTTCCTTGGACACACGGTGGCATATCCTAGAATGCTCTTAGTCGTGATAGTCTGATGGTCGTTGTAATACAAAATGGATGCTACAAGTATTGAACTAGTAGCTACAGACGAAGAAGAATGAAAAAAATCAAACCAAGATAGTCAATCAGTCTCCACAAACGCGTGTGTGAGCTCAGTCAAACGTCTACCATTCCATGCAAGAGTGTTCACCCTGTCATGTCTAGGCTGAAAATCACCACTAGGTGTGTTTAACTTGTTTGAACCTTCCATGGTGAAGGTGGGGGAAATTCTTTGTCCCCAGGAGCCAAGAAATACGACTCACTTGTGAGAAATGGATGTATAATCCCCAGGAGCCATACATTTTTTTATTTCGTGTCGATTGTTTTCCGGGCGCTGAAAAATTCAACTGAAAATTTGACGCATATACTATTTCTTACTTTTTGTTGTGATGTCACGTGATTCCTTACTCAACTGTGGAGACGACATGATGTTAATTTATTTGGGTGATTCATATGGTACCCTGCTGTATGTTTTTTCCTTCAATAAAGGACATCTTAATTCCATCGATTTATCGAGATGACACAACTACAACGGGCTAGATGATAAAGGACATTTCCATTCAATCAAGATAGTTAGATTATTCAATCGATATTTTATTTTGGGTGATTCATATGTAAGAGGAAGTGGAAGAGTGGTATGGATGGAGCTATACATATAGAGTTGGTGTGAGGGAAATGCATGAAATGTTGGATAAGAAGGAAGCAAAGAGAAAGGAAGAAATAAGCACACAAGAAGAGAAAGTAAAAGCCATACACTAAGGAATTACCAACATAATAGTATATTTCGCAACAGGAAAGGAAGTAGTTCCTTTTCACAAATATAACAAAGAAGGAACCGAGGGAGAGAAGTCTAGTGTATATTTTCCCAACCGTGTGCCGCAAAGTTGACATCGCACACATTTTTTCTGGTCGCGTGCTTTGAGGCACCACCATTGCAAACCAAGGCGGGACAATGGTTTTCCATACCGTGTGCAATGGGCTATTTTGACCATGTGTGTTAGGTGAATTTGTACCTTGTATGACTTTGCTCTTTGCCAGTATAATCCTTTGTGTGTGCAAGTTAGTGTTGGTTGTTTAGCGGTTGAGAGTGAACGGAGAGCCCGCGCCACCTCTCTCTGGCGATACTGGGGGAACTCTCAGGCGCCGCTACTGTAACATCCTAATTTTAATTTTGGATGTTATACATAGATCATCATATGCATATCATATTTTATTTCTGCATTTGGTTGAGATCCTCGAAATCTTAAGCAACTCAAGGACCCAAGGAGAGAGTTAGAGGTTTCACAAAAATTTCATATTTGAATTTATTTCAAATTTGAAAAGACGATCAATTTGATTTTCAATAATTTCTCTCCAGTTATTTCCAATGATAAAAATAAATGAGTGAAGATAAAATGACTTCTTCAAAGCAGAGGAGAAATATTGGAGAAGAAATTTTGAAATCAAATTATTATTTTATTTGAATTTTATTTGCAGTTTTATTTGAATTAGAGAAAAACATGCATTTTAAAAAAATTGCATTTAGTCCAAAAAAATGTTCATATTGTCCCAAATATTAGGTAGGGACGGTGAAAATTGTTTCTGGAATTTTTTTAGATTTTAATTTTAGGATTTTTCTCGCGAAAATCATTTAAAAAAAACTTCCTTGATCGCCCAGCCGAGCTGGGCCACGGCCCAGTCGCCTCCGCCGCCTTCCTCCGCTCGGGGAGTCCCAACCGCCGTCGCCAGGAGGAGTCCGGCTCAGACTCATCAACGTTGTCGCCCCCTCCGCAAGCCACCACCGTCCCCTCGGGCCTTGGTAAGGAGCCGACCCCGGCCCCCTCGACCTCCAACTCGCCGCCGCCACCGAGCACGCCCCGTAGCCGCGCCGCCGTGTCGCCTTCGCCCCGCACCGACGCCTGTCGCCGCCCGCCTTGGCTAACGCCGCCGACCCGAGCCGCTGCCGCGGTCAACCCCGGTTAGCCGGTAAAAACCGCCCAGGTCTGACGGTTTAGTTTTGTTTTTTTAGTTCGGTTATTAGGTTTAGATCTATTTTTTTAGTTTGTTATTTAACGAGCGTTCACCTGTTAGTTTATTTTAACGAACGAATTCGTTCGTTACGATCTGTTAGCGAACGTTCTTTCTGTAGATTTTTTCTTTTTAGTTTTATTTTCGCCCAGGGACCTATCCGCGAATAGTTTTTTCGCAATTTAGCCCCTGATCTTAAAATTAGCGTAACTTTTTGTTCATTTATCCAAATTAGATGAAACCAGGGCCTAAATCTTCATAACGTTCTCTTCTTTCTAGTAAACCAACTTGAACATGATTTTGACAATTTAAAAGTTGACTTTAGTTCAGATTAGTAATCGATCTTATTTCGTTTGTATCTTGAGTTTCGTATCTCCGTTTGAGTTGATTCTTTTTGCAAATCATAGCTAATCAAGTGTACATATTGTTAAAATCTAATTCACATGAAAATAATGCTGTTAGGTTTTGTTTTCTATTTAGTTTAGTCGTTTGCTTCTTTTGAGTTTTATTTGGATCTTTTATCGATTTCTCTCTATTTCGTTTGAGTGTTTGCTTATGTATGCTACTGTTTGTCTATGCTAGATTACCCGGAGTGCGAAGCTTGTTACTACGAATCTCTAGAGTTTGCAGATCGTCAGCAAGGCAAGTTACACTTTGATCATACTCTTCTATACCCATTTTTTACTATGCATTAGTTTTGCCCCTCAAATATTTGCATGAGTAGGATTAGGAACATGTGGTTTGGTTGTAGTACTTGAGGTAGGAACCTAATACCTTTTGATCACCCCGGGAATATGCGTTATGCTCTATTATTGCTTAGCCATGCTCGTAGATGGGGATTGGATCGTGATACACATGGAAGTTATGAGAGTTATTAATTTTGGATAACATTAAGGTGGGAACTTTAATACACATCTGGGTGAATTGGTTGGGGCACCTGGAGAATCCAGTGTTTGTCCATTTGGGAAATCCTGGAGTACCCGTGTGATTTTTCCTCGGTTCGCCACCCAGACTCAGAGGGATCATATGATATTTCATGCCTAGAAACTTTCGTGTGCAGCCACAAGCCATTATGGGCTCTGGCATAGTTGAGTAAGTTGTATGAGCTCTCAAAGAGGTGGACTAGAAGATGTAGGGGAAAGTAGGTGTACCGGTCTACCGGAGTAGAGAGTTAATGCTTTAGAAAGACTATGTCTCGATCTTCTGATCATGGATGCGGTCGAGTCTTGTGGGGAAAAGTGCACAACCTCTGCAGAGTGTATAAACTAATCATGGTTAGCCGTGTCCCCGGTTGTGGACATCTTGAGTACCTGGAATTGGATATTATTGTTGATCTCATCACTCCTTAATTAATTGAATTGGTTTAATGATGATGCTTGTTTAATTGGGATTTGAGTAGGGGGAACCTTCTCAAATGTTGGTACAACTTGGGGGAAGTAAATAAAATTTATTCCTTTATTGTAGGGAAAAACTAGCTTTATGCAAAAAAGCATAAACTTAGAGCCTCCATCAGCTAAATATTGCATGTAGATACAGTTCTTGCATTCATTGCTTTACACTGTAACTCTGCTAGCATATTCAATGTGCTGACCTACACGGATGCAATGTCTCATGTTGTAGACTACTCAGACGACGAATAAGGTGCGATAGGTCGTTGTCATGCACTCAGCTATGCCATTGGAGTTGATGGACTCATTTACCTTCGAAGCTTTCGCAGTTATTTAGTTTAGATGGCCTTTGGCCATATTATTTGTGTAATCATACTCTTTATGAGAACTCGATGTAATAAGTGTATGATTGAACTCTGTTATAATTCATCGAGTACTGTGTGTGTCAGCATTACCGATCCAGGGATGACACTTAAGCACAGAGACTTCAGCCCATTAGGATCGTGGTCGCTACAAGATGGTATCAGAGCACACGCTGACTGTAGGACATGACCACTAGGATAAGCCATAGGATTTCTCTTCTTTGCTCATTTCTAATTCTCCTCTATTTCTAGTCTATAGATGGCAGACACCAGGAACAAGTTCACTCAGCCGGATGACGACACCCCTTTCAGACGACACTTGAAGGGAGTCACTAAGTACTTGAACATCGGACTACCAAGCTTCACTGGGACTTTCTCTGCAACTTTACCGGAAGAGGAGCGCTGGAAGATCAAAATTTGGGTATCTGGGAGGACATTTGCGCCAACAATGGAGCCTATTGATTTCTACCTGGATGCACCAAGTTGGAGCTTGGGAAAGAGCATGGCAGCCCATATCACTTTTGGACGCATATGTGAAGTGTATCACAAGGAGCTTGAAAACACCATCTACCAAATATGTGGATGCCGAGACGAGGAATGGGAGATGATTCGTACCAGGAAGGATGGATCAATTCCAGCTTACATTCAGGAGATGGGCGATCACATTCGCCAGTACAAGAATCAGCTGTGTTTCAACATGAAGAAGATCAAGAAGCTGATGAAGAATAATATCGAGCTAGAAGAGGAACTCAAGTCAACCCGCGATGGATATGAGGAAGAAATTGTTGTAGTACTGGAAAAGCATGAAGATTTGAAGAGGAAGTTAGGAATACCCGTGGAGAACCATAAGCGAGAACCTGAAAAGGAGATCCGTTCGGAGGACTACATCATCTTGGACAACACCGACATGGACAGTGAAGCAAATGATGACAGTGATGACGACTACGTAGATGAAGCTGGAGCAGATATCATGGAGTCTTCCTCCGATCAAAATTTCTAAACGACCACCATGTTACTAGTAGTATTCTTCCAAGTAGTTAGCATCAGTCAATTTGTAATCATAGTTAGATCGTTTGTGTGAATCTTATTTGATTTTTGAATGAAGTGAATTGATTGTGTTTGCCTCATGTGCATATGGGTAGTGAAATCTCTCTTAGACCTTATTCTATTCTGTTTTCTCGCTCCTTCTAACCCATCAGATGCCTCCGAGACGTGACACTGGATTCGTGTTCCCACTGGAGCTCACCCAGTTGATCCAGCAGCAGAATGCCTTGATGCAGATGCTAGTTCAGAACCAGAACCAGGGCGAGAACAACAACAACCCACCGCCATCACCTCCTATTGACAACCTAGCCTATTTTCTGAGTTTAAATCCGCTGGTTTTCTCTAGCAGCACCGAGCCGATTGTTGCAGATGATTGGCTCCGCAAGATTGGAAGAGAGCTAACTACTGCAGGATGCACAGATGCGGAGAGAGCACGCTTTGCCGCACATCAGCTTGATGGACCCGCATCATCTTGGTGGGACAACTTCACCACCACTTACCCCATTGATACATTTACATGGGATCAGTTTCAGCAGGCTTTCCGCACCGCCCATATTTCAGCTGAAGCTATGAGCATGAAGAAGCGTGAGTTTCACAACTTGCGCCAAGGGAGTCGTACAGTCGGACAGTATGTGGATGAGTTCAGCAAGTTAGCCCGTTATGCCCCAGATGATGTGGCCACAGATGTCGCAAAGCAGGAGAAGTTTCTTCAAGGATGCAATGATGAGCTAAGCATGCAGTTGATGGTGGCAACCTTCAACAACTACCAGGAGCTGGTAGACAGGGCCCTCATGATAGAAGGCAAGCAGCAACAGATTGAAAATCGCAACAGGAAGTATGGATAGGGGAGGTCACTTCTGGATCTCAGCAGAAGCCCTGCTATTCCCCGTACTCGGGAAGACATACTCACAACCATGGAGGCCATAACCATGGAGGACATACGCACAATGGAGGAAGTTTGCACAACCACAGTGGCCCTAAGAATGGCAATGGGAATGGAGGAAGCAACAGTCAGAACCGTTCCAACCCTGCAACACCAACCAAGAGGGATCTGAGTCACATTACTTGTTTCAAGTGCGGGAAGACCGGATATTATGCCACTGAATGTCCCGAAGAAAAGAATGGAAATGGCAATGGAAGTTCTGCAAAGAAGCCCAACCCCTTCACCAAAGGTCAGGTGAACCATGTCAGTGTGGAGGAGATTGAGGATCAGCCCGATGCAGTTGTCGGTAAGTTTTTGATTAATGCATTTACAACACTTGTTCTTTTCGATACTGGTGCATCTCATTCATTCATATCAAGGGGATTTGTGGATAAGTATAAGTTGCCAACAGTAGCCCTTAAGTCACCTATGTTAGTAAGTTCCCCAGGAACGGAGTATATGGCTAGTAGGAGATGCTCTAACCATAGGTAGACATGTTTTCCCCACCGACCTGATTGTCCTGGAGTCACAAGGATTGGATGTGATACTAGGCATGGATTGGCTATCCAAGTTTGAGGGAAACATCGATTGCGCCAGTAAATCAATTCTTCTGACCACCTCAGTAGGAAAGAGGATCAAGTATGTGTCTAAGCATGCGCCGAGGAGGACTCAGGTGAATTTCTTATCAGGAGTTGTTCAGGAGGAAGTACCAGTGGTGAAGGATTATCCCGATGTATTTCCGGAAGAGTTACCAGGCATGCCGCAGGATTGAGACATTGAGTTTTTGATTGGGTTATTGCCAGGCACCGGACCAATATCCAAGAGACAATATCGGATTCCCGCAAATGATCTGGAGGAAACTAAGAAGCAGATTAAGGAGTTACTGGAGAAATGTTATATTCGACCAAGTTCATCACCTTGGGGAGCCCCAATGCTTCTAGTTGAGAAGAAGGATGGATCTTTGAGGATGGTTGTTGATTATCGTGCGCTGAATGAGGTGACGATCAAGAACAAATACCCTCTGGCGATGATCAATGATTTGTTTGACCACCTCCAAGGAGCTAAAGTTTTCTCCAAGATCGATCTTCGCTCAGGTTATCACCAGTTGAAGATCCAAGAGCAGGATATACCTAAGACAGCTTTTACCATGAGGTATGGGCTATATGAGTATACAGTTATGTCATTCGGATTGACTAATGCCCCTACCTATTTCATGAGTATGATGAACAAGGTGTTCATGGAGTTTTTGGATAAGTTCATCGTGGTGTTCATTGATGACATATTGTTCTACTCAAAGAGTGAAGAAGAGCATAAGGAACATTTGCGTTTGGTTCTCGAGAAGCTCAGGGAACATCAGTTGTATGCCAAGTTCAGCAAATGTGAGTTTTGGTTGAAGGAAGTGGGATTTCTCAGACATGTTATATCCGGAGAAGGAATAGTAGTAGACCCTACCAAGGTTGCTTCTGTCACTAAATGGTCGGCACCCACCTTAGTGGGAGAGATCAGAAGTTTTCTTGGACTCGCAGGTTATTACCGGAGATTTATTGAGAATTTTTCCAAGATTGCGAAGCCCATGACAAAATTATTGAAGAAGGACACCAAGTATAAATGGACTGGGGATTGTGAGGCCAGCTTTTAGGAGTTGAAGAAACGTTTGGTTACAGCCCCAGCCCTGATTTTCCCAGACATACGCAAGGATTTCCAAGTGTATTGCGACGATTCACGTCGACAACTTGGAGGAGTGCTCATGGAGGAAGGAAGGGTTGTTTCATATGCCTCACGATAGCTTCGTTCTCATGAGTTGAATTATGCTATGCATGATTTGGAGTTAGCAGCCGTAGTGCATGCGCTCAAGACATGGAGACATTTTCTCATCGGTAATCGATGTGATGTATACACGGATCATAAGAGTTTGAAGTACATCTTCACGCAGAAGGAGTTAAACCTCAGGTAAAGGAGATTGTTGGAGCTCATAAAGGATTATGATATGAGATTGCATTATCATCCAGGAAAGGCCAACATCATAGCATATGTGCTGAGCCGCAAGAGTTATGTTAACACGCTCATAACCGGAGGATTACCTAAGGAGTTGGCATACGACCTTCGAGAACTATGCTTGGAGATGGTTCTGAGAGGTTATGTTGCAGCATTGAAAATTCAGTCCACTTTGTTGGGTAAGATCAGAGAAGCCCAGAAGACAGACAAGGAAATTGCTGAGATAAAGGAAAGGATGAGTAAAGGAAAGGCTAAAGGATTTCATGAGGATGAGCATGACACTTTATGGTTTGAGGATCGTATCTATGTGCCTAATTACCAGGAGATTAGGAAGTTGATTTTTCAGGAGGCTCATGATTCTCCTTACTCGATTCACCCAGGCAACACCAAGATGTATCTCGATTTGAAGGAAAGTTTCTAGTGGAAAGGAATGAAGAAGGATATTGCCGAGTATGTAGCAGTATGTGATGTATGTCAGAGAGTTAAGGCGGAACATCAGAAACCAGCAGGGTTATTACAGCTTTTGCCGATACCCGAATGGAAGGGGGATAAACTTGGCATGGATTTTATCACTGGATTACCCAGGACTCGTTCAGGCTATGACTCTATTTGTATTGTAGTTGATCATTTGACGAAGGTAGCCCATTTCATCCCTGTGAAGACAACTTATACGAGTGCTAAGTTGGCAAAGATATACATGACCAGGATCGTATGTCTGCATGGAGTTCCAAGGACCATTGTATTAGATAGAGGAACACAGTTTACTTCAAAGTTTTGAAATGAGTTGCATGAAACTTTGGGTACCAGTCTAGAGTTCGGTACAACCTTTCATCCACAGACAGATGGACAGACCAAGATAGTCAATCAGATTCTGGAAGACATGTTGAGAGCTTGTGCGCTAGATTATGGATCTAGTTGGGATGACAATTTACCCTATGAAGAGTTCTCCTATAACAACAGTTATCAAGCCAGTTTGAAGATGGCCCCTTTCAAAGCTTTGTACGGAAGAAGGTGCAGGACACTGTTACTGTGGGATGAAGTTGGAGACCGACAGTTGTTCGAAGCAGACCTAATCAGAGATTCTAAGGAGAAGGTTAAGTTGATTCGAGACATACTCAAGGTAGCCCAGACAAGGCCGAAGAGTTATGCGGATACTAAACACAAGGAGGTAGCCTATGAAGTTGCAGACAGAGCATATCTTCGTGTGTCCCCACTTCAAGGTGTTAAGCGTTTTGGAGTCAAGGGAAAGCTAGCACCACATTTTGTGGGACCATACAGAGTTTTGGAACGCATGGGAGAAGTTGCGTATAAGTTGGAATTGCCCGAAGGATTGTCAGGAGTTCATGATGTATTTCACGTTTCCCAGTTGAAGAAGTGCCACGCAGAGATGGTCGATATTCCTTTGAGATATACAGTGTCATTGGAAGCAATTCAGTTGGATAGTGATCTGACCTATGAAGAAAAGCCAGTTAAGATTCTTGAGTTTTCCAGCCGTGTTACTCGCATCAAGGTTATCAAGTTTTGCAAAGTTCAGTGGAGCCACCATACCGAGGAGGAAGCCACCTGGGAGCGAGAAGAAGACCTCCGCAAGGACCACCCAAACCTTTTTGCTGACCAATCCGAATCTCGAGGGCGAGATTCATCTTAAGGGGGGTAGGTTCGCAACATCCCAATTTTCAATCTGGATGTTATACATAGATCATCATATGCATATCATATTTTATTTTTACATTGGTTGAGATCCTCGAAATCTTCAGCAACTCAAGGACCCAAGGAGAGAGTTGGAGGTTTCACAAAATTTTCATATTTGAATTTATTTCAAATTTAAAGGAGGATCAATTGGATTTTCAATAATTTCTCTCCAATTATTTCCAACCATAAAAATAAATGAGTTAAGATAAAACGACTTCTTCAAAGCAGAGGAGAAATATTGGAGAAGATATTTTGAAATCAAATTATTATTTTATTTGCAGTTTTATTTGAATTAGAGAAAAGCATGTATTTTTTAAAAATTGCATTTAGTCCAGAAAAATGTTCATATTGTCCCAAATATTAGGTAGGGACGGTGAAAATTGTTTCTAGAATTTTTTTAGATTTTATTTAGGATTTTTCTCGCGAAAATCATTTAAAAAAACTTCCTAGGCCGGACCAGCCGAGCCGGGCCACGGCCCAGTCGGCGCCGCCGCCTTCCTCCGCTCGGGGAGTCCCGAGCACCCCTGCTAGGAGGAGTCTGGCTCGGGCTCCTCAACACCATCGCCCCCTCTGCAAGCCACCGCCGCCCCCTCAGGCCTTTATAAGGAGCCGACCCCGGCCCCCTCGACCTCCAAGTCGCCGCCGCCACCGAGCACGCCCCCGCAGCCGCGCCACCGCCGCCGCCACTAGCTGTTGCTGCCGCCGCCGCCTCGCGCCGCTGCGTCGCCTTCGCCCCGCGCCGCCGCCAGTCAACCCCGGTTAGCCGATAAAACCGCCCCGGTCCGACGGTTTAGTGTTGTTTTTTTAGTTCGGTTATTAGGTTTAGATCAGTTTTTTTAGTTGGTTATTTGACGAACATTCACCCGCTAGTTTATTTTAACGAACAAATTTGTTCGTTACAATCTGTTAGCAAACGTTCATTCTGTAGATTTTTCTTTTTACTTTTATTTTCGCCCAGGGAACTATCCACGAATAGCTTTCTCGCAATTTAGCCCCTGATCTTAAAACTAGCGTAACTTTTTGCTCGTTTATCCAAATTAGATGAAACCAACGCCTAAATCTTCGTAACGATCTCTTCTTTCCAGTACACCAACTTGAACATGATTTTGACAATTTAAAATTTGAGTTTAGCTCAGATTAGTAGTCGATCTTATCTCGTTTGTATGTTGAGTTTCGTATCTCCGTTTGAGTTGATTCTTTTTGCAAATCGTAGCTAATCGCATGTACCTACTGTTAAGATCTAATTCACATGAAAATAATGCTGTTAGATTTTGTTTTATGTTTAGTTTAGTCATTTGCTTGTTTCGAGTTTTATTTGGATCTTTTCTCGATTTCTGTTTCGTTTGAGTGATTGCTTATGTATGCTATTGTTTGTCTATGCTAGATTACCTGGAGTGCGAAGTTTGCTACTACGAATCTCTAGAGTTTGTAGATCGTCAGCAAGGTAAGTTACACTTTGATCATACTCTTCTATATCAAGTTTTTACTATGCATTAGTTTTGCCCGTCAAATATTTGCATGAGTAGGATTGGGAACATGTGGTTTGGTTGTAGTACTTGAGGTAGGAACCTAATACCTTTTGATCACCCCGGGAATATATATTATGCTCTATTATTACTTAGCCATGCTCGTAGACGGGGATTGGATCATGAGACACATGGAAGTTATGAGAGTTATTAATTTTGGATAACATTAAGGTGGCAACTTTAATACACATCTGGGTGGATTTATTGGGGCACTTGGAGAATCCAGTGTTTGTCCATCTGGGAAATCCTGGAGTACCCGAGTGATTTTTCCTCGGTTCGCCACCCAGGCTCAAACGGATCATATGATATTTCATGCCTAGAAACTTCCGTGTGCAGCAACAAGCCATTATGGGCTCTGGCATAGTTGAGTAAGTTGTATGAGCTCTCGAACAGGTGGACTAGAAGATATAGGGGAAAGTAGGTGTACCGGTCTGCCCGGAGTAGAGAGTTAATGCTTCAGAAAGACTATGTCTCGATCTTTTGATCATGGATGCAGTCGAGTCTTGTGGGGAAAAGTGCGCAACCTCTTGAGTATCTAGTTAGCCGTGTCCCCGGTTATGGACATCTTGAGTATCTGGAATTTGATATTATTGTTGATCTCATGACTCTTTAATTAATTGAATTGGGTTTAATTATGATGCTTGTTTAATTGGGATTTGAGTAGGAGGAACCTTCTCAAATGTTGGTACAACTTGGGAGTAGTAAATAAAATTTATTCCTTTGTTGTAGGAAAAAATTAGCTTTATGCAAAAATCATAAACCTAGAGCCTCCACCAGCCAAATATTGCATGTAGATATAGTTCTTGCATTCATTGCTTTGCAGTGTAACTTTGCCAACATATTCAATGTGCTGACCTACACGGCCGTGACGTCTCATGTTGCAGACTACTCAGACGACGAATAAGGTGCGATAGGTCATTGTCATGCACTCAGCTATGCTGTTGGAGTTGATGGACTCATTTACCTTCAGAGCATCCGTGGTTATTTAGTTTAGATGGCCTTCAGCCATATTATTTGTGTAATCATACTCTTTATGAGGACTTGATGTAATAAGTGTGTGACTGAACTCTGTTATAATTCCTCTAGTACTATGTGTGTCAGCATTACCAATCCAGGGATGATACTTAAGCACAGAGACTTCGGTCCATTGGGATCGTGGTCACTACAGCTACCTTTCCACCCCCCCCCCTCCTCCACCTCCTCACCTCACCGCCGCCTGAGGAGGCTGTCGACGAAGCCCAGTCAGGCTCAAGGGAGGTTGGCAGCAGGGCATCTCTTAGTCAGGCACAAGGGCGCATCTAGCGTGTTGGCGCAGCGGACTAAGGCGGGCGTGATCGCGGGTCCGGCGCAGGCTGGCGAGGTTCCGACGCAGGTTGCTGCGGCTTTGGTGGTCTAAGGGGAGGGGAGGGGTGATGGTGGACTCGTGGCGACCTTGAGCGGTGAGGGATGTGACATTCCCTCAAGGGAGCCGACAAGAGGATCGTCAATCTGACGGCTACAAGGGGAGGCGCGGTCACTCTAGGCCGCGAGGGCGTGGTGCGTGCAGATCTATAGGGGATGCGGTTATGTGGCGCAGGGTGTGGCGCTTTGGCGTGATTCAGGCGCTTTGGCCGGGGCGCCGGCAAGGCGCGGCGCGGATGCTATAGGCCACACATCTTGGGTTGGCGGCTAGGGGCGGGTTCCCGCTCTCTACATCAAGGTCTGGCCTGGTGGTGGCTCTAGGAAGCGACCTGTGGATGAGGCATCTTCCTGATGTGGAGATTCAGCTACAGTTTTAGGCTGCCCAGGTGGAGGACGCGTGGAGATGTAGCGAGGGAAGGTGGGCTGCCGGATTGGTTGTCGACCGGAGGATTACAGAGGGATGGGTGAACCCGTTCTGGCCGTGGCGGGAGCCTGTGACGGCACCGCCCATAGACGCCGTAACCTTCTTGAAGGCGTCGACATGATGCTCTCTCTTCCTCTACGAGGGACAACTCAGGGGAAACCCCAGACCCAGAGGGTTAGTAGTTGGTGGTGTGTTAACGTGTTCCCCTCTCAAGGGCATCGATTTTGGAGTATAATTCGGTCAGAGGGATCAGTTGGTGTGTTGGAGGTTGGGTGGTAGTCGTTGGTGTGGCATCGAGGCTTATGTGGCAACGATGATAGGTCAAGTGAAGTCGGAGGCATTACAGTGGTAATCGGCTCTTGTCTGGCGTGCTCGTGAGATTACCTCGTTTTGGTTGTTGTGGTGAAGTCGGAGCTGCGGCGGTGGGGCCCCTCTGGCAACAATGACAGGAAGCAGGTGGTCCATTCGATGGTCTTCCACAACGCCAGTCATGCATAGTTCTCATTTGGATCTTTCCTTCAGAGTCAGGGCTGCACTGCCCTCGACGCAGGTGGCTGAGTTTTGGCATGGATCTACATGTGTTTCTACACGGCCTCTACAGTGAGTGTTGGGTCAACGTTCGTCCACATCGAAGTCGGAGCCGCTTGCTCGGGGATTAGGGATGGCGATAACACCCATTTGGGAAGAAATGATGATGACGCATGTGTGCTAGCTTGACGAGGCACTCTTTTTAAAGGTGTGCGTGGGGTAGCTGTGTGTGCCTCTCAGTGGTTGCCAGTTTTCGCTTGGATTTTTGCTAATTAACCGAGCATTTATTTTCTGCTTAATTAATGGATGAGGCAAATCTTTTGCCTCCGTTCCAAAAAAATTGTTGGTTGTTTGCATTCTATTAATGATGAGGTTGGGTGTGTGCTCACTATGTGTATATCCCCTTGATGCTACATTGTGAGCAAAAAAATGCCCTTTTCAAAAAAATCAATTAAACCAGTCCTAAACTCTAATAATTATGGTTGGAACAACTTAGTATATAGTATTAGGGTCATGACAAGGCGTGGTATAAGAGGTGACCGGCGGCTAGGGTTTGTTTGTCTCCCGGGTCACTCTAGGTGCAACATAAGAGTTTGTTGTGTTTACTTGATGAAGAATCAACTCACAATTTTTTTTAATAAGAAATAGTAATATGATGATATGAATGAGCTTTGCAACTCAATTCCTGGGCACTCTCTCTAAACATAAGGTAGCTTGTCTACCGACTATTTCTCGTACTCGATGTTTACGCATTTTCTACAGTGTTGGAGTTATGCAAAGGAAGGAACAGGGGAGAGGATGTTCTTAGTGTCACCCCGCTTCATTATGACAGGGAAGATGTTCGTAGTGTCACCCTGCTTTGTTATGAGATAACAATTGTCAAGCTTCATACAGGTGCCAATGCCATGAGGAGTAGGTGAGGTTAGTAGCAAGTTTGTTTGTAGATATGATCGCAAGATGCAATCCCGAGTATGCATAATTTTGTTGTTTGGTTTCTTTCTTCTATTGGTCTAACCATATATGCAGCTTTTCATAACATGAACATTTCAATAATTCGTATCTAATATTCAAAAAATATTGTGCACTGAAGGCAACAATCTTAACACCGACATGTATCGATATCACATTGAGCCGATGGGTTTATTATTGTCGATCGACTATTTCAATGCTTAATTCTTCAAATAAAGGATCTCATGATCTCCTGCATTTTATGGAGGTACAAATATACATCTAGATCATCACCAACAGAAATGTGTATGTTCTATCATTGTCCTAAAAATCCATATGTAGTTTTGTTAAGTTTGGTCTATAGAAATGTGTCGACTCCATTTGTGCGGGGTAGTTGATGCTGAGATCGATGAGATTTTAGATCTTGCAGGTAGGAAGGGAGGTAGTCGAAAAAGTGTTGGGCATTATTGACAAATTAATGTCCCTCTTTGAGCAATCCAAACTATCCTCCGACACGTCATGTAAGGGATGCGTTGAATGAAGAATTCTGACATACAAAGTCCATGCAAGATTTCAGTGAAGTCGATGATTTTCTACTAAACCCCGAAAAGGCGATTTGCCACCATATTTCGCTAGACCTTTACCAAAGTGTATTGTGTGTACAAAAGCCACAACCTTCATTTGCACCAACCGGTCTGTCTGCTAAACTCTTTAGAATTTTCAATGTGCTAAGTGGGGATATACCAATGTGACTGTTTTATACTCTCAATCCATACATAACTAGGAGCAGTGTGTAAGAATCTCATGAATTGAATACGACACTTCGAGCGGATATCCAAATCAAATCGGATCATATGTGTTTACTGCTTTGTGTACACACTATTTATGACCACTTGCTTTATGTTCAGTTTGATTAGTGGAGCTGACAGACAGCACAGAAAGATGGTGATGCTATTGCACTCTACTTGACTTCAATACTTAGTGCATATGTTAATGTGGCTCACTCACTCATTTGCTTACATTCAGTTTGGCAGGTGCAACAATCTCCTCGTCATATTGTGATCTAATATAATATTTGGTGGCTACATCTAAAGCTCCTAGCCAGTGATGGATCCATAGGCTAAGAGAAGAAGAACAATGCAATAGAGCTAAGCCGAGGTGTCGAGGGAAAAAGTAGTGTATAGGGTAACCATGGGTGTGGGAGGTGTCGGTAAAATGTTTGCAACCTAATCCATATCTTCTAGCTGACTACATATAAGCCATAGGCTTAGTGAAGCCTTTGGAGAAATCGTTTGAGGTGGCGGCATAGATGAAATAGGTGTTAAGCTTCCCAATGAAGCTCCATGTACTTGGGCACCATGTCCCATGAGGCGTCTAGGGTGTTCTACACAACAAAGTTAGCGCCGCTGGGGCACCACAACAAAACACGGCTGCTCACTTGTTACTCCACCACCTCCCGAGTGTTCATCAACTACAACACCGACCTGTTGTGCAACTGTAACTATGAGACCTCATCCATGTCCCTCAATCCTTGATCCTAGTGCAGTGGCAAGGATAAGTAGAGCACAAGAATCACCTCCATGTCCCCCTATCCTTAACCCTAGTGCAGTGGCAACTAACAGCAGAGCCCAAGTATCACTTCTGTCGACTTGCATGGAGGTCTGAAAAACCATTTTTACATTGCGCTACCATGGAAAATTCTCATCAAGAGGCCATAGACAACGGCTTGTTGTCTTGGAAGGACTTGTTCTACAAGAATACAACAATGGGCAGAAGCAACAAACAACCGTAGCCGTGCAAGTAAATGATGCAAATGAAAGTAATGAATTAACAGAATCTAAGCACAATGATTATCTGGTTGCCTCCCGTATTCAAATTATCTATCCACATACAAGACTATTTATTATAATTGCAATGACAATTAGGCCAAACTATACCATTTGTGGTGTGTTATTCAAAAAACTGTGAACCGGTCTATTGGAACTACATTACTTGTGCATGGTGAATGTAAATCATGGCACCACACATCTATGATCCTAATTCGGCCAATGCATGAATGCCTCACCCTTCCATGAGACACCAGCTGTTCGCGGTAAGTTTGTCGGGACGGGTTGGACACAAATAAAGGGAGGTTGTGTTGGGTCCTCCTACTTAGCGCACAATACGCTGGGTGACACGCAGACGTGCACCCTGCTCCCTCTTCCCACGCATGATATGGGCCGGCCCATGTTAGTGCGTGTGTAAAAATTGTTTCTAGATTTTTTTAAAGTTCATGCATTTGGAAATTGTTCTCGGATTTCAAAAGATATTTTGAATTTCAGAAATGTTCATGAATTTCAATTATTGTTCACGAATTTGAAAAATGTCCCTAGATTTTTAAAAATGTTCCTAACTTAAAAAAATAATTATTAATTCCCAAATATCAGATAGAAAACATACTCATCATTCAAAAGAGGTTCAGAATTTAAGAAAATGTTTGAAAATTTAAAAACAATGTTGGTGAGTTCAAAAATGTTCACTAATTTTAAAAAAAATTGAGGCTGATTTAAAAAAAATCAAAAAATTGCTTGCAAATTCAAGTAATGTTCACAAATTCATAAAATATTCATGAATTTCGAAAAGTATTTGGGAGTTTGCAAAAATGTTCACGACTTTCAAACAAATATTCCCATGTTGGAAATATGTCTAATGTGCCCAAATTTCAAAAACAAAGATCAAAAATAAAAATCATTCATTGGATTTGAAAAAAATCACGAATTTGAAAAAATATCCAGAAATAAAAAAATGTTCATGGTTTCAAAAAATGCTCATTATTTCATAAAACTGTTCAGGATTTAAAGATATGTTCAGAAAATTGAAAATATCCATGAAATGAAATAGAGATGAAGAGAAAAACTAAAAGAATAAATGTCAAAACCGTTAAAAACACAAAGAAAGAACACAGAAAAACCGGCGTGAAAAGCTTCTAGAATGGGAACTTCTATTTATAGCATTGCGCACTCGGCGCTCATAAGTGGCATGTTTTTTAGTAACCCTAAGTGGCACCCTAAGAGCCACTTGGAGGAACCGACGCCCACACGGTCACCCTTCATGTGCTGTCGTGCTGGTTCAGTGAAAAAACCGGCCTTCGTTTTTTGAAATTTTGAATATGTTCATGAAATAAATAAAAAGTTCATGGATCTATTAAATTTTAGTGTGTTTTAAAAATTTCACAAAATTAAAAAAAAGTTCCAAGAAAAAGGAAAAAAAAGGAACAAGAAAGAAGAAAAAGTAGGAAAACTATGTAGCAAATTGCATCACTTGAGGTTGTTTGGGTGGTTCAGTGCAGCCTAAATTCAATCAGTAGGTTGCCGGATAGAATCATCCTATATGACGCACACTGTGTCAAGTTGTCGAGCTTTTGCACAAGGATTCGCGAGCGAGGGATGATCCGGCCCGGCCCGCCTAGCGGTCCAGCCATCCCGGTTTTCGGAACCTTCGACGCGGTTCCTATCTGGTTTATTCCGGTTTTGGGAACCTTCTAGGAGGTTCCTATACCAGGTTTTTTTTGTTTCCATTTCTTTTTATTTTTTTCTTTGCTCCTATTTTTTCTCCTTTTTCAGCTCTTTTTCTTTCTCGTATTCATTTCAAAAATTCTTGTTTTTTATATTGTTCATTGTTTACAAAAAATTCACATTTTACAAAAATTTGGGAGTTTCAAAAAATGTTCATGTTTCCAAACATTGTTCAAGTTTTCAAATTGATTCCGTGGTTACAAAAAGAAATCATGTTTTCCAAAAACTTTTGTGTTTCCAAATATTGTTCCTTTGCAAACCTTATTCCTTGTACGCAATAGACTTGGTGTGGACACCGAGACCACATCAGATCATATGTGCTTGGTTCCAAGTGTACGTATTACTTATAAATGCTTGTTTAGTGTTCAAAAAGGAGTGATGATCCAGTTACATTTTACTTGAGCTAGCTAGTTGAGTGTAGGTGTTAATCTGGTTCACCAACTCATTTGCTTACTTTATCTCAACATGTGCAACAACCTCTTCTCACTGTCTTGTGTCGGATTGCATTAATAACTGCAATATAAGCGGCTACATATAAAGTTAATAGGTAGTGTTGGATCCCATAGGCCAAGAAAAGAAAACCAAAGCCACATAACAGTACACTGTGAGCGGAATGCCGACAAGAGCGGTGCAAAGTGTAAGCATGGCAGTGGAAGGTGTCGGTAAGATGTTGGCCACCAGATTTTCGTGTCCAGGCCGAGCGCATAGATGAAATATGTTGGCTGAGAGCTCTTGGATAAGAAATATGATCCTAAATTGCATGTCACACGTGCCATGTCCTCGTGGAGGCCTCACCTCACATTCCGTAGGCAATAGTCGGACAACGGAAAGGTCTCTGATTGCTACTTGCAGATTAGGGCAGAGTTATCTGTCTCATTATTTGTACTAGCTTGAGGCGCGCTCTAGGCAGCTAGCAAACTACTCCCTCCGTCCGGAAATACTTGTCATTGAAATGGATGTATCTAGATGTACTTTAGTTCTAGATACATCCATTTTCATCCATTTTGATGACAAGTAATTCCGGACGGAGGGAGTACGACTCTACGTTCAGGGCAGATGGAACTAGCTAAGGGTTCAGTAATCAGTCGCAATGGAACTGCCGGCGACGGACGAAGATGATTTGCGAAAGAACGGAGGCGACTGCGCCACTGCATGGCGGCAATCATGTCGACGTAGAAAAGGCCACGCTGATGCGCTTGCACGACTGTCTTTCGCCTGGTGGTTGCCTGTGATACCCGACCGATAAAATATAGATCACGGTTTCTTGGACACACGGTGGCGTATCCTGGAACGCTCTCAATCGTGATAGTCCGAGGGTCATCGTAATACAAATGGATGCTACCAGTATATTGTACTAGTAGCTAGACAGAACAAGAAGAAGAATGAAAAAATGAAACCAAGATAGTCAATGAGTCTCCACGATACGTGTGTGTGTGCGCGCGCGCGCGTGAGCTTAATCAAACGTCTATCTTTCCATGCAAGAGTGTTCACCCTGGCATGTCTAGGCACGTGAAAAAAATCACCACTAGGTGTGTTTACCTTATTGAACCTTCCATGGTAAGGTGGGGGAAATTCTTTGTCCCCAGGAGCCAAGCAATGCAACTCACTTGTGAGAAATGGACGTGAAATCCACAGGAGCCATACATTTTTAACCTGTGGCGATTGTTTTCCTAGTGCTATAAATGTCAACTGAAAATTTGACACATGTACTATTTCATACTTTTTGTTGTGATGTCACGCGATTTACCGTGGAGACGACATGACGTTAATTTATTTGGGTGAATCATATGGTACACTGCCGTATGTTTTTTCCTTCAATTAAGGACATTTTAATTTCATCCATTTATCTAGATGACACAACTACACCGGGCAAGATGATAAAGGACATTTTCATTCAATCAAGATATTTAGATTATTCAATTGATACTTTATTTTGGAGTGAAATGCGCTACTAGTCCATGAAATCAAACTGATTGCACACTTTAGGCCAACAATTTAAGAAGTGATCGGATTTAGTTCGCAAACTCGTTGATTTGATCAAATAAGGACAAAACCGGCCTGACTAAGGAAAAACCGGCCACGTGGATGCCATGTCGTCATTCCTTTGACTGCTCGTCAATTCACTATTCTTTATAGGGGTCTATCTGCAAATTGACCGGTTTTTTGTCACAAGCCATGGTAAGGGCGTTTGGAGAGATAAAACTATTACAAAACTGCGGTGGCCAGGACTTGAACCTCGAGTACGAATAGGCAATGCCTCACTGACCACTGCAACAACACAAGGTCTACACAATAATTTGCAGGCTAGCATATATATTTTGACGTAGAATCAGGAGAGAGAAAATCAGGCGTTTCCATCCCATCATTTTTCAATCAGGGGACCTCTTTCCTTATGTTTCGCTTGACTGTTGCCTTGTTTGTCGCTAGATCGTAGCGTTTGCTGAACAACAAGGTGGGCGTCATTGCCGAACTAAATGTTAGGAGCATGAACACATCTGTAAATTTGGCAAACCTGGTGTTGTTCCAGTGGTCGGTGAGGCAATGCCTATTCCATACATTTTTTTAATACTTTTACACTCTAAACAACGTTAGCATGGTTTATGAGATAAACGACCACTTTTCAATTTGACCCCTGTAAAGAATAGTGAATTTACGAGCAGTCAAAGGAACGATGACATGGCATCCAGGTGACCGGTTTTTTCCCAGTCGGGCCGGTTTTGGCCTTATTTGATAAAATCAACGAGTTGACGGACTAAATCAGATCACTTCTCGAGTTGCTGGCCTAAAGTGTGCAATCAATTTGAGTTCATGGACTAGTGTCACATTTCACTCTATATTTTGGGTGATTCATATGTAAGAGGAAGTGGAAGAGTGGTATGGATGGAGCTATGTAGATAGAGTTTTGTGTTTCGTTGGAACCTTACTACATCAGGATCTTTCATAGTATACTCTATGTACCATATGCTCATGCATTCTGAGGTACCAGTGAGTAATAACAAGAAAATTTGGAAGTCCAAGATTCCACTAAAAGTGAAAATCTTCTTGTGGTATCTTCGTAGGGGAGTTGTGTTAACGAAAGAAAATGTCGCATGGTACAACTAACCAGGGA
Organism: Triticum aestivum; assembly: GCF_018294505.1. Lineage (NCBI taxonomy): Eukaryota > Viridiplantae > Streptophyta > Magnoliopsida > Poales > Poaceae > Triticum > Triticum aestivum. The sequence goes on along the minus strand of NC_057795.1, from coordinate 601,944,636 downwards.
GTAATAAGTGTTGTTTTTGCACTCGTGATGAGGCAATCAAACACCTCTTTTTCCAATGCAAGTTTGCACGTTCTACATGGTCAGTCATCCAAAAAACGTCAAATTTGTATCCGTCCATAAGTGTTGCCAATATTTTTAGCCATGGGTTGAACGATATTCCGAATAGATTCAAAACGCTAATAAGGGTGGGAGTGTATGCCTTAATTTGGTCGCTTTTGGCTATGTATAAATGATTTGGTTATTAATGGCCAAAATGCTTCTCCCCTGCAGGTTATTTTTCTGTGTACGCCTCACTACGTATGTGGTCTATTCTACAACGACCGGAGTACCAACCGTTGTTCAAGGCGTTGTGTACGCGTCTGGAGCAGGTGGCTATGGAGGTTTTTTCCAAATATGGATGGCAGCATAACCTACAGATTGATCCACCACCTCCTTCGACATAGGCATGGTGTCGGTCTATAGGACTTTACTGTTGCCGATTTATCGGTTTTATTTCTTGATTTTTCATTAGATTTTTGAATTTGGTTGTGTGCATCTTTGTTATGCAGGGGCCGGGTGTTACTCATAATGCTTTTTATCCGCTTGATGCTAAATTTTGATATAATAAAATCGCCCTTTATCAAAAAAATACAGATAGAGTTTGATCCGATGGGAATGCAGGAAATGTGGATAAGGAGAAAGCAAAGAGAGAGCAAGGAATAAGCACACAAGAAGAGAAAGTGAAAGCCATACAATAAGGAATTACCAAAATAATAGTATATTTTGCAACAGGAAACAAAATAGTTCCATTTTACAAAGATAACAAAGAAGGGACCGAAAAAGAGGAGTCTAGTGTATATTTTCCCAACCGTGTGCCACAAAGTTCACATCGCACACATTTTTTCTGGCCGCGTGCTTTGAGCCACCCCCATCGCAAACCAAGGTGGGACAATAGTTTTCCATACCTTGTGCGACGGGCTAGTTTGACCATGTGTGTCGGGTGAATCTGTACTATTGTATTAATGCTTTTTGCCAACTTGATTCTTTGGTCTGTGCACGTTAGTGTTTATTGTTTGCGTTCTGTTAGTGCTGAGTTTGGGTGTGCGCTCATTATGCATATATCCCCATGATGGTACATATGAGCAAAAAAATACCCTTTTTCAAAAAGAGTAATTAAATCAATCCTAAACTCTAATAATTATGGTTCTAACAACTTGGTAGTATTAGGGTGGTGACAAGGCATGATAGAAGAGGTGATCGGCGGCTAGGGTTTGTTTGTCTTCCGGGTCACTCTAGGTGCAACATAAGAGTTTGTTGTATTTACTTGAGAAAGAATCAACTCACGATTTTTTAGTAAGAAATAGTTATATGATGGTATGAATGAGCTTTGCAGCTCAATCTTGGGCATTCTCTGAACATAAGGTAGCATGTCTGCCAACTGATTGCTCATACTCAATGTTTGTGCATTTTCTACGGTGTTGGAATTATGCAAAGGAAGGAACCGGCAAGGATGTTCTTATTTTCATCCCACTTTGTTATGAGATAAGAATCGTCAAGCTTCATACAGGTGCCAACGCCATGAGGAGTAGGTAAGTTTAGTAGCAAGTTTGTATTTAGATATGATCGTAAGATGCAATCCCGAGTATGCATCATTTTGTTGTTTTTTTTCTTGTATTACTTGAATCTTATATGCCGCTTTTCAGAAGCTAAACATTTTAATAAACCATATCTGATATCTAAAAAATATTGTGCACTAAAGGCAACAATCTTAGCACCAACATGTACCGATATCACATTGAGCCGATGGGTTTATTATTGTCAATCGACTATTTCAATGCCCAATTCAAATAAAGGTTATTGTGATCTCTTACATTTTGTGGAGGTACAAATATACATCTAGATCATCACAAACAGAAAATGTGTTCTATCATTGTCCTAAAAATCCCTATCTAGTTTTGTTAAGTTTTGTGTATAGAAATGTGCCGACTCTAGTTTTGTGGGGTAGTTGATGCTAAGATCGATGAGATTTTAGATCTTCCAGGTAGGAAGGGAGGCAGTGGAAAAGTGTTGGGCATTCTTGAAAAATAAATGTCCCTCTTTGAGGATCCAGACTATTCTCGGACACGTCATGTACGGGATGCGCTGAATGAAGAATTCTGACATGTAAAGTCAATTTGGTTGCAATAGTGCCTGCAAGATTTTAGTGAAGTCGATGATTTGCTACTAAACCTGAAAAGGTGATTTGCCACAACAGTTCGCTAGAACTTTACCAAAGTGTATTGTGTGTACAAAAGCCACAACCTTCGTTTGCACCAACCGGTTCGTCTACTATACTCTTTAGAATTTTCACTGTGCCAAGTGAGGATATACCAATGTGATTGTCCCATACTCCCAATCCAGACATAACTAGGAGCAGTCTGTATGAATCTCATGAATTGAATGCGACACTTGGTGCGGATATCCAAATCAAATCGGATCATATGTGCTTACTTCTTTGTATACAGACTATTTATGACCACTTGCTTCTATGTTCAGTTTGATTAGTAGAGCTGGTAGACAGCACATCAAGATGGTGCACTGGTGCACTCTACTTGACTTCAATACTTAGTGCATATGTTAATGTGGCTCACTCACTCATTTGCTCACATTCGGTTCGACGGGTGCAACAATATCCTGGCCATTTTGTGATCTAATGTGATGTTGGCGGCTACATATAAAGCTCCTAGCTAGTGAAGGATCCATAGGCTAAGAGAAGAAGAACAATGCCACAAAACTAAGCTGAGGTGCCAAGGGCAAAAGTAGTGTATAGTGTAAGCATGGGTGTGGGAGGTTTCGGTAAAATGTTTGTCACCTAATCCATATCTTCTAGCTGACTACATATAGGCCATAGGCTTAGTGAAGACTCTGGAGAAGTCGTTTGAGGTGGCTCCATAGATGACATAGGTGTTGAGCTTCGCAATGAAGCTTCAAGTACTTGGGCACCATGTCCTGTGAGAAGTCTAAGGGGTTCTGCACAAAAAAGTTGGCGCTACCGAGGCACCACGACACAACACGGTTGCCCATTCGTTACTCCACCATCTCCCGAGTGTTCATCCACTACAACACCAACCTGCTGTGCAACTATAACTATGAGCCCTCCTCCATGTCCCTCTATCCTTAATCCTAGTGCAGCTGCAAGGAAAAGTAGAGCACAAGAATCACCTCCATGTCCCCCGATCCTTAACCCTAGTGTAGTGGCAACTAACAACAGAGCCCAAGTATCACTTTGGTCGATTCACATGGAGATCTAAAGAACCCTTTTCCCTACCTTGGTAAATTCTCATCAAGTGGCCATAGACAATAGCTTATCGTCTTGGAAGGACTTGTTCTACAAGAATGCAAGAATGGGTGGAGCAACAAACACACTCGTAGTCGTGCAAGAATGCAAGTAACGAATTAAAGAAATCTAAGCACAATAATTACCTGGTAGCCTACCGTATTCCAATTATCTAACAACTTTCGAGACTATTTATTATAACTGCAATGACAGTTAGGCCAAACTACACCATTTGTAGTGTATTTTCAGGAAAAACTTTGAACTTGTATATCGAAACTATATTGCGTATGCATAGTGTATGTAAATCGTGGCACCACACGGCTAAGATCCTTATTCAGCCAATACATGAATGCCTCACCCTTGCAAGAGACACCAGCTATTTGCGACAAGATTGTCGGGATGGGTTGGACTCGATTGAAGGGGGGTTGCACACAGTCCTCCTATTAGTGCACAACATCCTGGGTGACGCTGAAACGTGCACACCCCCTCCCTCCTCCCACGCAAGATTGGGCCGGCCCATGTGCGGGCGCGTGCCGCCCTAGTTTTTTATTCATGCATTTTGATTATTTTTTCTTTTCCACTCGAAAACAAATCAGGTTTCAAAGAGACCGATCACAAAAATTTGAATCTTTTTCTGTATTTTTAAAAAGTTCACGAATTTGGAAGTTGTTCTAGGATTCAAAAGATGTTTCGACTTTCAAAAACGCCCACAAAGTTGAGAAATTGTTCTTGAATTCCAAATATTGTTCACGAAATTCAAAAAATGCTCCCAGATTTTACAAATTACTAATTAAAAATGGTTATGAATTAAAAAATCAGATTCGAAAAATTCTCATTATTCAAAAGAGGTTCAGAAATTCAAAAAATGCTTGAACATTTCAAAAAAAAGTTAACTAGTTTCAAAAAATGTTTCACATTTTTTTCTAATTTTCAGAAAAATGTTTCGGAATTCAAGTAATGTTCATAAATTCATAAATGTTTGTGAGAAACTGTTCACAAGTTTCAAACAAATATTTCCATGTTGGAAAAATGTCCACAAATTTCAAATATTGACCTCGAATTCGATAAGGTGCACAAATTTCAAAAAAATCAAATCTGAAAATCATTCATGAATTTGGAAATATTCACGAATTGAAAATGTCAATAACGAAAATGTTAATGATTTAAAAAAACCGTTTTATCATAAAATGGTCATAATTTCATAAACAAATGTTCACAATTAAAAGATATGTTTGAAAATTTGAAAAATGTTCAAGAAATGAAAAAAATAAAATAAGAAATAATGTCAAAACCATTAAAATAAAGAAATAGCACGAAAAAATGGGCCTGGGAAGGTTCTAGAATGGTTTTGAAAAGTTCACATAATTAAAAAACACAATAAAACAATTACTAATTATGTAAATGGTTGATGGATTTGTAAAAAAGTTCATTAATTCTGAAAAAAATGTTATCAACTTTTAGAAAATCATATATAATAATAACAATTTCATGAATTTGAAACTAAATTATTTTAAAAATCATATATTTTAAACAAATTCACGCATTTAGCACAAGAAAAGAAAAAAAGAAAACGGAAAAAGAAATAAAATAAAAAACCGAACAAAACCGTTTCAAGAAAAATAAGAATAAAAAAGGAAATAAGAAAGAAGAAAAGGAGGAAAACTATGTAAAAAATTGGCTAGTATGGGTCGTATGTGTGAACCAGACCACTCTGTATGGTGAGATTCTGATATACCAGCCAATGTGTGTGGCTGCTTGTGCTAAGGGCGATTTGCCTAGGCATGGTTAAGTTATAAAGCTATGCTTCCCCACGCACGCCCTTTTGGGCGAGCCCATGTGCGGAGCTGGATGCCCCTGTTTTTTTATTTATCTTTCTTTTTTCTTTTTTTATCTTCTTAAAATAATTCAGGAATAAAAAAGCCTGAAATTTGAAAAATAAATTGAATAAATCATAAAATTTTCACGGATTCAAATTGTTTTGTGATTATAGAAAATGTTCACATATTCACAAAAGTACGCGGCTTTTAAAAAATGTTTGGGAAATCAGAAAGTGTTCATGAGTTTGAAAACTTGTCCGTGTATTCAAAAAATGTTCGCCAATTCAGAAAGTGTGCATAGTATTTTAAAATATTCAGAAAATTCAAAAACTGTTGGCAAGTTAAAAAATAGTTAATCAATTTGAAAAATATTTACATATTCAAATAATATTCTTGAATTCAAAAATGTTCATGCATTTTACAAAATGTTCATGAATTTCAGAGAATGATCCAAAATTTTAGAAAATGTTCGTTGGTTAAAAAAAGTTCATGAGTTTGAAAGCATGGGTAGAATTTTACAAAATGTTCACAAAAAACTTGTGCACAATTGTAAAAAATTTGATGATCTGAAAACATTTGCAAATTTTTAAAAATGTTCACGAATATGAGAAATATTATTGATTTCAAGAAAATATTCATGAATTTTAAAAGCTGCTCCTAAAAATGAAAATGAGAAAATAAAAATGAAATATAAAAAGAAAATAAAAAGGAACATGGAAAAATGAAAAACAAAAATAAAAAAGGATAGAGAATATGAAAATGAAAAAAATAATGAAAGAAAAACACACAAAAACGATATGGGAAGTATGAAACGAGCTAGTTGGGTCGGCCAAAGTATACCTAGAACCTTCCCAAAACCAGAATAGAGAGAGTCTCCCATAGAAACCTACTTGGGCAACATTTGGAAATAAGAAACTCCTCAATTTGCTGGTGGCCATCAGGACCACTCGATGATAGTTAGTCAACATGCTGTTGCGATTTACAGTAGTTTAGCCCGAATAAATGGAGGAGGAAATCACGATTCATATATTAACAATTGATTACTCCTCAATTTGCAAAGGTAGGTAAAGGGGCGCTGCTATGTGTCAACCGACCAATTTCCAGGCGAAATCTTGGGTTGCCAGTCGTCTCGGTTCCTCTCAGACCTTGGACAGGTCAACGCATGCACGTTCTTCTCCTCACATCGCAACAACCAGCCCCCTATGATTCAATCTCGCGGCACCAGGAGTTGCCGGCGAGCGCTCCATTGCAACACTGGCAGCCACCAGCGAGCACTCCAGAGTAGCACCGAATGCTGCATCTAGCCACCGGCGAGCTCTATAATGCAGCACCGGGAGTTGCTGTTGTTGGTGCCGCCTCCCCGCAGTGCCGCTCTTTATCTTCCTCTATCTCACACAGGTCTTTCTTTAGTTTGTCTCACACAACACAAAGAACACACACGGGGCAGAAGACACACACACGCACACACACTTCACGATAGAGAAACTAGCTTTGCCTCTTGTCTCCAGGTGAAAAGCACATACACTACATCATGGCCCAGCCCTGTCGGCTCCTTTCCATTGCTCAATGTGACATATATATACACAGGAGGGCACACAGCCAGCCATCACGCCCGGTCATCACGCACACACTAACCGGCCAGCACATCCAGCCACTACTCCAACTAACTCCATGCATGATAATCACTAACTACATGCACGTAATGCCATCCACTCCTATCCATGCGCCACCAACACACGGCCAAGAGCCACCGGCTTGGACTCATTCCATGCAAACTACACTCACTCATTCATGCACTAACTAACTAACCGAGTCATCTGACTAGCTAGTACTGTACTGAACGTCACCTAACGTGGTTTACTCCAACAGCCGTTGAGGGCTTTATTGTGGCACCGAGCGTTGGATCGCAGCTCCGACAGCTACCGGCGAGCGCTATGATGTAGCACCAGGACCCACCGCGCGGGTGCTGCGTTGGAGCACCGGGAACCGCCGGTGAGCACTCCATTAGAGCTCCGCCGCCAGTGACTTGCAATACCAGCAGCGACGACGAGGTTGCATCGCAACACAACAATTGTGGATGAGTTGCTGCATCGCATTGTCGGTGGTCGTGCACGAGTTGCTGCGTTGCAGCACCAGTGGTCATAGCGGTCATCAACGAGCGCCGCATCGCATCGCCGGCAGCATCGACCAACGGTCGCTCCCCCTACATGTTGTGTGGTGTCGCCCCCGCGGGGTTGCGGCACCATGGCAATTGCGTGTGAGGGCTTCACCACCCTTCATTTGCAAAGGAATGCAGCAGGTGGGGCGTCGTCACTCCTCAAGGTTCACAATAGCGTAGGCCAGTGGTTCGCGGCGCCATGGGGGCCTCTCTCCTCTCAAGCGCGAGAGCATCTCCACTCGGCCCCCAAGAACACCCCCCCCCCCCCCCCCAGCACTTTTTCGCACCAGGGGTAGAAAAAGGTCCCAGCCGCACCCCCAAAACATTGTTTTGCGCCAGATTTGGGCAAATATAGCCCCGGCGACCTCAGGCCAAACCCAGCCCACCGGGGGGCACTTGGGGCGTCCGGCACTATTTTTTCCATGCCCAAACCCCACCGGTCAGCCTCTCTCCTCTCTCTCTCTCCTCCTTTTTCTGCTAGGCCCACCTGTGCATGCAAAAAAAAAAAATTCTCTTCTCTCTCTCTCCCTCTTGCCGCATCTCCTGCTCCTCGCTCCAGCCGCTCTCGCCGCCCCGCCTCCTCCGCCCCGCCCCGCCTCCTCGCCGCGTTCCCGGTCATGCTGCCGCCGATGGCCATGCCCACGCCCACGACTCCGCGCCACATGCTGGCTGTCAGCAGGTTCAACGCCCGCGCCGGCCCAGGGCCCAGATTATAGCCTCGCCCACGCCACCCCACCACTCGTGCCTGCCGACCCCCGACCGATCCAGCCGACCCGTCCAGCCATCTTCCTCAGCCTCTCTACTTCGAGCTCGGCTGGCTTGACTGCCATGGGGTGCGGCTTCTCGCCGGGGGCGTCGGGCGGCGAGGGCGGGTTGCGGCCGTTCGCGGGGGTGCGGGTGATCCACACCAACGGCTGCGTGGAGGACTTCCCCACCAGCAAGGACGGGGCGCCCGTCACTGTCGCGCGCGCCACTGTCTCCTCCCCCTCCTCGTGCCGGTACGTGCTGTGCTCGTCGGCGCACTTGTTGCAGTCGGGCCGTGCGCTCTTCCAGCCGGACGACTTGCTGTAGCCGGGCACCGTCTACTTCCTGCTCCCGCACTCCATCTTCCAGGCCGAGTCCTCCGCCGTGGACCTCGCCTGCCTCATGATCTGCCTCACCGCGCTCGCGCGCAAGGGCGGCGGCCCGGCGCCCAGCCGTCGACACGCTCTTCTCCGGCGATGTCGTCGCAACGCCGCGCCAGGGCCAAGCTCGCGTCCACCGGCTGGCTTCTGTGCGCGGCCACGACCTACAGAGGATAGTGGCGGATGTCGAGCTCGACGTCCATGGCAAGTAAAGGAAGGCTGGGGCGAGAGGGGTGGCCTGGGATCGTCGCCGGCGAGCTCGAGCTCGCGTGGCCGGCAGTGCCCACAACATGTTTGTTGTAATGACATGCACAATAAAGCGAAAAGAAAAAAGAAAGAAAAAACAATCTATTCGGGGGCGGCTGGGAAAATTCTCGTCCTCATGCCAAATATTTCGCCAGGCCAACCCCAAAAGCCTGAAAAAATGCCTCTTGAGGGACGCAAAGGCTGGAGATGCTCTGACAAACAGAGATGGGGAGAGGGAAAGATGAGCGGTGAAGAACGTGTAGAGGAGAGAGGGTCCGTGTGAAAAGATAAGGCTGGTTGGAGGGGAGGTCGTGGATGGCCCTAGAGGGACAGGTGTCAAGCAGCGGCAGTTTACGTTTCGTTATTATGAGCCGAAGGAAAAAAAGTGTTTTCTTTAGTAAAATCCATTTTTATATATTTCTGTGTTTATTAGTTATTGTGAGTGCAATTTGATTCCATCTAGTTATCCATGGTTCTCTCGTAATCCCTATTCCTCATAGGTTTGAGAGAGTAAAGGGGCTCAAGAACGCCCATGCGCACACGATGCACTCTTCCGCTGAGGTGTTTGTCTTTCAAAAAATGTATTTATTTTCCTAAATTGTGTGTTGTCACTATAGATGTGTAGTTTATTTTTTGGCAAGTAAGCAAAGTTTGTATATCATTTCATTGATAGGTAGAAGAGAAACAATGATAACATACGAAGGGAATGGAGGAGCACCAAACTAGGAGTGGGAAGTACTGAGAGGGAAACAACACATCACAAACTCTCTAAGTTTGAACTCTAGCCAAGAAGGCAAAGAACAGGATACAGGGCATCTAGACTACATTGTGGCCAACGGTAGGCACCAACGTCGCACAACCACGACACCAAGACTGACCCGGTCAATGTACCTCCCACCTCAAGCGCCTTTAGAGTCGGCAAGTGGGATGCAGGACTTGGACGTCCCGGAGGGAACGCCACCGATGCCGATCATTGCGCCCGGGATACCCATGCCATGACGAGTAGTTACAGTCATCTATCTAAAGAGAGTTTAGAGAGAACATGTCTATCGTATATTCAATATTAGAGTTTTGCTATTAAAAGTATAAGAAATTGTTTCTAAAAATATTCGGGTACAAACCCCTCATTTTGTCGGTTTGCATTAAGCAGCAATACCAAAACTCTGATAATTCCCATGTGTTTTCATCTCGTGCCAATTGTTTTACTGTCGTGGCGAAATGTCAATGGAAAATTTGACATGTGTGAGTTATTACTTGATCATGCATGGAGTATATAGCAAGAAACTACCACATTACAGGCTAGGGCTACAAAAAACTAACACTTTTTTTAATTTTTTAAAACGCTACCACAAAATTGGTGGATTGTTAAAAAAAACCTAGTTGTTGAAGTGTTAAGTTTTAACCGTGTTTATGACAGAGGGGGTCCACTCGTCAGATCACAGTCATATTGAACCGTTAGTTGACCGTTGTGACATGTGGAGCCCACATGTTGGTCCTACAAAAAATAAAAAGCAAATCGGTCCTGTAAGTTTTTTTAAAAAGGCAATCAGGCCCCTGTAAGTTTTGTAAAAAAGCAATCAGGTCCCTATTAGTTTTGGGAAAAAGCAATCGAGTCCCTGTGCTCATAGGCATCGCTCCCGTCAGCTGTCGCCATGGCTGGAAACTGTTGTTGTTGTGTGCTGCTATTCCTCTCCGGCGCCGTTCCCCTCAGCCGCTGCTCGCCGGCGCTGCTGCTCCACGCCGCTGCGGAAGCTCGAGGCTGCTGCTGCTCCCCGCCAGCGTTGTTGCATGCCATCGCTGCATCCCTCCGCCACTGTTGCTCGCCGGCGCTGCTGCGTACCGCCACCACTTCCCGCGGCTGTGGCTGCTCGCCGGCGCTGCTCCCTGTCGTCAGTGCTACGTGCTGGCGCTGCTCCCCTCTCCTACGGTGCCACCGCCGATCCCCGCCGGCGCTGTTGCGTGCCGCGGCCACGGCTGCTTGCCGCTGCTGCCCGCCGCTCCAGCAGCCACGGCCTTGTGGCCGACCCTTCGTGGTGCTCCCGGGAGAGAAGATAAAAGAAGGAAAAGGAGCTGCCATGTGAGTCCCACATGTCAGTTAACGATCAAATAAACAGTCAAAACAGACGGTTTAGTTAGGAGCGGGCCCAGCCTATCATAATCTGAATCAATTCTAAACAACATGGTCATTTGGGTTTTTTGAACAGCCCACCAATTTTGTGGTAGATTTTTGAAACATAAAAAAATTGTTGTTTTTTGTTGACCTAGCCTGTAATGTGGTAGTTTTTTGCTATATACTCATCATGGATGCGTTGTGAGGCTAATTTATTTTGTGTTTTTCACTTGGTTCCCTGCAGTATGCTCATGTGGTTTGAAACAATCATACAACTTTAGGGAAGAAAGAATTGCTCGTGAAAAAATCATTTGAGTTTTTTCCTTTCAAATAGAGCAATAACGGCAAGAGAGCCCCCCTACTATGAAATACTTCCTCTGTAAGCAAATATAAGATGTTTTGGAGACTTTAACACAAGTATTTAAACATGACTGTGGGCATTTTGTCACAAGACAGGTGAGCCACCTCGCCAGCACAGACTAAGAGTGAATAGTACCAATAAGATTGTCTATGAATGTTGTAAGGGCAGGGTTTACCCTAATCCTATTTAATTTTTTAATTAGAAGTTGTTGTAGTCATATAAGAAAGTAGTACCATTGCTCTTGAACATTAGTTAAGCAACTATAGCCATAAAAGTAAATTAAGGATGTAGTGTGAAGCGAGTAACCAAATCCCAAGTGCAAAGATTGGTTGGTTGACTCCTATTCTAACCAAAACAAAAGTAACACTCACTTAATACACTTGATGAATTGTCCCGTGAAAAACAGGGGATGAGAGAAGGTGAATAAATTTAGTTGGTCCAGTTCATGGAGGCCTCACCTCACATGCAAGACACATATGCCAACTCGTGGAAAGTTCCTCCAGTTTGAAGTTTTGGAGTGCTAAATGTCTCAACTAGCTCTGTGGTGTGCATTAGACAATATCTACGAAATCTCATGCATTGAATTGAATATACTTGTTATGGATATCAATATCACATGGGATCATATGTTTTTACTGCCAAGTGTATGTGTTATTTATAGCTACTTGTTTGGTGTTCAAAAGAGGATGGCAGTCCAGATCTATACTTGACTTGAATAGTGGTGTTAATGTGGGCTCACCAACTCATTTGCTTACTTTATCAAAACCGCAACAATGAATTGATTCATAACTGCATTATAGGTGGCTACATATATAGAGCTGATAGGTAGTGCCGGATCCCATGAGCCAAGTGAAGTTGATGAAAGCCAAGCGGTAGTATAATGTGAGTTGAACTGTTTTCAAGACTCAAGAGAGGCACAAAGGGTATACATGAGAGTGAGAGGTGTCAGAAAGATGTTGGCCACGAGTGGTAGACGTTCGAGCTGAGAGCATAGATGCCATAAGGTGAATGAAATCGCTCAGACAAGAAAGCAGATCATGGCATGCATGTAACTGCATGTCGGATCTTCACTAGTAGAAAAAGGACCATTTGTCCCGGTTCGTAAGGGCCTTTTGTCCCGGTTTAAGAACCGGGACTAAAAGGTCGATACTAATGCCCTTGGCCTTTAGTCCCGGTTCTTACACGAACCGGGACAGATGGGCCTCCACGTGGCCACTGCGGGCAGCCCAGGCAGGGGGGCCTTTGGTCCCGGTTGGTGACATAAACCGGGACCAAAAGGTATCCACGTGTCAGCAGCTGGCTGGAGCTGAGTTTTTTTTGAAAGGGGCTGGTTTAGGGGTTTTGGGGGTTAATTTAGGTTGTTATTAGCTAGCTAATAGAGAGAAGTGTCCTCTCTTATATCTTCATGCCTGGTTTACCAACGCTACTGCTATGTTCATTTCACCCCCTGATATATAATAACTCTTTATGCTCGCATCATACATCATCATATATAATAACAAGTCCTACTAATCATGCATCATCATACAACTTCTACTCGTTATTAATAACAAGTCATACGATCATCATCCTCATAGTCATCGAACCCAATCCTACTTAATTGTTCTTAGCACATGAACATGATCATCAGTATCAGGTAGGACCTAAACACCCTTAAGGTAAAATAGTATAAAACAATATAGACCCTGACTCTCCATTATGAAGAATTAAGATCATTCTGTCTCCAATTCTTGCGCTTCGCTTCCTTTTGCTTCCAAGAACCTCTTTACGACTGTCCAGACATTTTTTCCATTCTTTGCTTGTCATGTCTCCACTTCTTTTAGAAATCCGGTATGGACAGTTGAGATTCATAGGATGACCTGGTTGTATGTTCAAAACATCAAGGCGACCATGCGTATACATCATATGAGGCACATAATCATTCAGGATTATCTGTTGAAAAACATAGTAATAACTTTGTAGTTAGCAATGATGTACTAGTTTTAGAAGTATGCAAAAGATGCACGGATGTCATAATAGTAAAAAATCTTACTAGGGTATCTCCATGGTAGTTACCGTAGTTCAACACGTGCACTAGTGGCACGTATTGACCATAATGTTGAGGAGTTTGATTGTAGATATTGTAATTCTCAAGATCAATACAAAATACGATCAAATGATTTTTCTCCTTATAAGTTAATCCGGAGTCATCGGTGTAGTGGGTTTTGTCTATCATCTTCCACACATTCTTTGAAGAATGAAAATAAGCTGTCAATGGAAATAAGTTGTCAACTATTTTGAAATAAACAATATAAATTACTTAATAACTATGTTTGAGAAGCTCACATGGGGAAATAATTGGAAGTGTACCAACAAGGACCCAAATGTCCATATTGTCTTGCTCGATTTTAGGATCACCAAGATCCATGGTGACAAGCATACCCTCATCAAAACCATACATCTTGCAAAGTGCTTCCCAAATTTTGCAACCAAAATGGGTTACACTCTCAGAATTATACAACTTTACTTCAAAATCCACACCATGATGGGTCCTTTGGTGAAGTTTTTGGTTTCCATACTTTCATTCATGGTCTTCAAAACCCATCGTCTCCAAGACATAGCGTCTTGCATAGCATGAGATAAACTAGTCGAATTGGAAACGATGAAAAATACACGTTGAAATAGTTGAAGTCGTGCTTAATTACAAAAAAACTATTGTCGTTGTTGTGTACCGTTTAAACATCGAAGGTCTCCTCGAGCTTAATGCTGAAGCGCCGATCTTCATTCAGCTCAAGGAACCTGTCGCACATACCTCGGTCGTCGTGGCACCAGTCGCACTCCCCTGAGCGGTTTTCGTCGTCCGAGTACAATATTTCCGACCTATCTTCATAATTTAAATATTAAACTTATACAATTAAATATATGTACTAAAAAACTTAAATTAGATCATTATTATTAATCACGGGTTGACTATCGATGATGGTAGCTCCTCCTTTTATTCCATAGTGCATTATTACACCAAATTGTCTAGCACACAGGAATGAAGGAGAAGCTACCCCACGACGGCGTGGATGATGGAGGGGGCTCCTAGATTTCTGCATAGTGCTCTCCAATTTTAGCATTCAAAGTAGGAGTATTTTTCCAATATGAGCATTCAATAAGCAAAACCGAATCGTAAAATAAAGTAGTATTCAAATTAGCATGCATTCAATTATAAGCAAAAGTACATCATCTCTTGTGTCCGTACATCATCGAATATTATCACTAATACTCCTCGAATACTATCATACATATAGCATCACTAATACATCTAAAACCGTAGCACCCGACGGGTATCGTCGCAGGCGGTGAACACCCAAAGATAAGGAACCATCACATGATCATAGCTCCAGTGAGATCCCTGAAGAACCTGTCAGGTATTATCGAACCTGCCCTCCAACGCAACCATGTAGTGACGGACGTGCTCGTCCTCCTCGCTGACACGATGACGTACCATCTCCGTGGTGTCCGGAAGCCTCGGCACCGTCACTGGCCCACGTGACCGCCACCAAATAAGGATCGGGTCAACAACGGGCTGGCTCCTCACCAACCTACGCCCCCGGAAGGTAGCACCTCCCAATACCAGCCCGGCGGAGCCCAGTCCCGGACATGGACCTGATCAAGCAGGCCTGCACCGCCGAGTCGATGACGAGGATGCGGGATAGGCATCCCGACGTCAATGCGGGATTAATAGCTTGAACTAAAAAAAATAAACTAGTTCTATTAATTTTCTTCATAAAAATAAACGACTTCTATGTATAGTAAAATAAATTAGTTTTATTAAATCAACTAGTTCAACTACTAAGCACTTACTATAAATAAATAAAGTAGTACTTACTAAAAATAAACTACTTCTATAGTAAAATAAAGTAGTTTATTAAATCAACTAGTTCAACTATATATTAATCACTTACTATAAATAAAATAAAGTAGTACTTACTAAAAATAAACTAGTTTAACTAGTTCTATTATTTTTCTAACTAATTATATTAAACACTTTCTCTTCTTATTTTCCTTTTTCCTCTCCTGCTTTTTCTTCTAAATATGAACATATACATAAATGACTTTGATCATACACAATTTTCCTATACATACACAATATAAACATATACATAAATAAACAAAGAAAATTCTATGAACAAAAAAATCATTAAAATTCTATGAACAAAATTACAACAGAAAAAATCATAAAAATTCTATGAACAGAAAAAAATCATAAAAAATTGACATATTCGATCTGTGCATATATATGAACATACAAACATGCATATTCAACAATAATATCACCAAAAAAATCTATGAAAAGAAAAAATCTAACACAATATGAACAAATTACACAATATGAAAAAAATCTAAGAAAAAAAATCTATAAACAAAATCTAACTCAATTAACTACACATCTAAATTACTACACATCTAAATTAACTACACATCTAATTAAATTAGCAAAATTCATATAAACTCACCGGGATGGCAACGGCGTGAGGGGCGCGGCGAGGGCGACGACGACGGTGCGTGAGGGGCGTCGCGGTGACGGGCGACGAGCGGGGGCGCGGGGCGGCGACGGCGTCGGGGCGACGACGGCGACGGCGAGGCGGAGAGGGGCAGCCTGGCGGCGTCGGGGCGGGGAATAACAAACTGAATGAAATTTTCATGAGTGCTAGTTATATAGACGAAGCATTGGTCCCGGTTCGTGATTGCTTCTCTGCTTCCCGAAAGATTAATGCCATCCGCGCTTAAACCAAACCATACATTTCTTGGGTCACGTGCAAACTCAGCCCAGTACTCTCTCTCAATTTTTCTCCACTGGAACCTGTCAGCGGATGCTCTCAACATCCCGTCTTTCTTACGGTCCTCACTGTTCCATCGCATCAACTTGGTATGCTCTTTGTGTAACGCCTCGGATTCGATGCGCCAGGTGTCTGCCAGTTATTCGCCGTCGTTGCCATGTCATGTGCTTGCGTGTTGCATTTTATCATGTCATCATGTGCATCTCATTCTGCATACGTGTTTGTCTCATGCATCCGAGCATTTTCCCTGTTGTCCGTTTTGCAATCCGGCACTCCTATGTCCTCCGGTGTTCCCCCTTTTGTCTCTCGCTGTGAGCGGGTGTTAAACATTCTCGGAATGGACCGAGTCTTGCCAAGCGGCCTTAGTATACCACGGATAGACCGCCTGTCAAGTTTCGTGCCATTTGGAGTTCGTTTGATACTCCTACGGTTAACCGGGTAACCGTAAAAGCCTCTTTTGTCTTGCAGCCCAACACCCTTTCAAAGTGGCCCAAAACCCAGCAAACTCCCCTCCATGCTCTCGGTCGTTCGATCACGATCGTGTGGGCGAAAACCGCTCCTCATTTGGACTCTCCTAGCTCCCTCTACCTATAAATATGTGATCCCCTTCGAAAATTCCGCAGATGAACCCTAGTCCTCTCCCCCCTCGCGCCACCGGACATGTCCAACTCCGGCCGGACACATCCAGCTTCCACCTCACCCGGCGAATCACGCGCCGCCACGTCACCTTCCCCACCGCCGCAGCCAACCGGCGCCCTCCACGTCGCCTCCGCGCCCGCGCCCACTTCGCCGCACCCGCGCGAGCCCGCCGGGCCCAGCCGCGGCCCTCCCGGCCCGGGTCGCCGCGCCGCCTCCAGCGGGCGCCCGAGCCCTGCCGCCCGAGCCGCCCGCCACTGCGGCCCGCAACCCGCGCAGCCACCGGACTCCGCCGCCGTCCGCCGCCTCGTCGGCGCCGCCCGCCTCGCCGCCCGCGCCCGCCTCTGTCCAGGCCGGCCGGACCCAGCCGCCCGCGCGCCCGGCCCCGCCCCGGCGTCCCTCCGGTCGCCGCCCTCTGCGCCGGTGCCCGTCCCCGCCGCCTCGGACTCCCTCCGGCCAGATCCGGCCACCCTGGCCCCAACTCCGGTGTGCTCCGGCCGTCCTCGACATCCGCGCCCGGGAACTCTAGATCTGAGGTTGACCCCGTTTTTCCCTAAGTCCCTGTTATTTTGACATTATCATGCCATGTTGATCGCATCATATCTTGCTGCATACTGCTCTGTTTTGCGCGTGTAATATATCAAAATGTTCGCTGTGAGATGCTCTACATTTCATTCCATTGCATCATATTCATTTGAGTCCATCTTGATGCCTGAATCATCGTTGCAAGAGTGCTATATAATGTTGTCTGCTGTCTGTTAACAGAACATGCTCATTTGTCATTTTTGCCATGATTGATGTGTGCATCCTATGATGTTGATGCCTACATATGTTTTGAACTATGCCATGCCATCTTTACAGGGGTGCCATCCATGTATTTTTGTGAGTTGTGTAGTGAGTGCATCAAGCTTGTTAAGTAGGGTACTTGCTGTTACTGTTTTGCTAGGCTGAATCTGTTATTTCGTGATGCTATGTAAACCTGCTGCTACAAGTCGTTCTATGCATAATCTGGAGATGTTCACTAAGGAGGTTTTGTTCTACATGTCATGCTCTATCCATCCATGCCCCTGGTTGCATTCATAGCCTGCTGTAGTTTCTTGTAAACTTACTCCAAAGTTGCTAAATAATGTTTCTGGCAGCCTGTTAACATTAAGTTCAGTTGTGCCATGTGTTTTGTTAGTGATCCATGCACCATATGAACTTGCTCTTGCCATGCTTAGCTTCACAAATATGTATTATTACTGTTGGGTGCGTTGCCATGCCATGTTTTGCTCTATGGTGAGTGGTACAAGATCACCAACATGCCTACTTATTGTTGTTCCTGTCATGTTTGAATCTGTATTATAACTTGCCATGTTTACATGGGTGCCATCATATTTTTTGATCCTTTTTGGCTAATGGTCAGTAAAGGACTTTTGTTCTATGTATTCAGTAATATCATTTCATGCCTTTGTTTGCCTTGTTAAGTTCCTGTAACTTGTTGTTTGATAGCTCTAAACATTGCAACCTGATGTTATTTCTGCAAAGTTTGAAACTGTTATCATTTGCAATCTTGCCATGTGTGTTTGAGCATGTTCTAGTGATTTCTGGAGATAGCTCAGCGTTCATGTTTTGTTATGCTTTACCTGTACATCATGTCCATGCCTTTTGTTCTAATGTTGGGGTGCTGTAGAATGTTGTTTTGATGCTTGCAATATGCCTAGTTGCTGTTTTGGACAGATTGTTGTTATGTCTTGTATAGGGTGTATGTGTTGAATCGTTGCTCCGTTTTGAGTGTGCTCCATATGAAACTTGCTTGATTTTGCATGTAGCTTCATATTATCATGTTGCATCCTTGTTTTGTGGTGTTTGCTTGATGTTTGGGTGCATTTTGCACCAATGCCATGTTCAACTTGTTTTGCTCATATCTTCTTGGCCGTAGGTCCGAATTAAATGAACTTTATATGTAACTTGACTAGAATCTCGTGTAGATCATCTTGGTGCATCTTAACTTGCTATTTAACAACTTGAACATAAGGTTTATTCAGATCTGGACTAATTTCGAAATTTGCATATGAGGACTTACCGGAATTGTTATATGTTGTTCCCGGCCTCATTTAAACTTGCTTTGAGGTGTTGCTCTTGTTTGCATCATCTCTTGCCATGAGTAGCTTCATGTAGCTTTGTCATGCATCATGCTTTGCATCATGCCTTGTTCATGTGTGGTGTGTTTACTATGTTGTGTGCTTCTTCTCGATAGTTCCCGTTTTGTTGCGATCGTGAGGATTCGTTGGTCTACGCTTGGTTTGGCTTCATCCGTTCATCTTCTTCATGGACTAGTTCTCTTCCTTGCGGGATTTCAGGCAAGATGACCGCTACCCTGGATCTCACTACTATCATTGCTATGCTAGTTGCTTCGTTTTATCGCTATGTTGCGTTACCTATCTTTTGCTCCTCAAGCCTCCCAAATTGCCATGAACCTCTAACATTTGACACCCTTCCTAGCAAACCGTTGCTTGGCTATGTTACCGTTTTTGCTCAGCCCCTCTTATAGCGTTGTTAGTTGCAGGTGAAGTTGAAGATTGCCCCATGATGGACAGGATTATGTTGGGATATCACAATATCTCTTATATTATTAATGCATCTATATACTTGGTAAAGGGTGGAAGGCTCGGCCTTATGCCTGGTGTTTTGTTCCACTCTTGCCGCCCTAGTTTCCATCATATCGGTGTTATGTTCCCGGATTTTACGTTTCTTACGCGGTTGGGTGATTTATGGGACCCCCTTGACAGTTCGCTTTGAATAAAACTCCTCCAGCAAGGCCCAACCTTGATTTTACCATTTGCCTCACCACCACCTACATTTCCCTTGGGAGTAATTAACCCAAGGGTCATCTTTATTATAGCCCCCCCGGGCCAATGCTTGTCTAAGTGTTGGTCCAAACTAGAGCACCGTGCGGGACCATCCCTTGGCAACTTGGGTTACGTCGGTACCTGTACGCTTAGCTTATCCGGTGTTGCCCTGAGAACGAGATATGTGCAGCTCCTATCGGGATTGTCGGCGCATCGGGCGGTTTTGCTGGTCTTGTTTTCCCATTGTCGAAATGTCTTGTAAACCGGGATTCCAAGTCTGATCGGGTCTTCCTGGGAGAAGGTATATCCTTCGTTGATCGCGAGAGCTTATCATGGGCTAAGTTGGGACACCCCTGCAGGGTATAAACTTTTGAAAGCCGTACCTGTGGTTATAGGCAGATGGGAATTTGTTAATGTCCGGTTGTAGATAACTTGACACCAGATCCGAATTAAAATGCATCAACCGTGTGTGTAGCTGTGATGGTCTCTTTTCGGCGGAGTACGGGAAGTGAACACGGTTTTGGGTTATGTTTGACGTAAGTAGGAGTTCAGGATCACTTCTTGGTCATTGCTAGCTTCACGACCGTTCTGCTTGCTCTCTTCTCACTCTTATTTGCGTATGTTAGCCACCATATATGCTTAGTCGCTGTTGCAACCTCACCACTTTACCCCTTCCTTCCCGTTTAAGCTTTGCTAGTCTTGATACCCATGGTAATGGGATTGCTGAGTCCTCGTGGCTCACAGATTACTACAACAACAGTTGCAGGTACAGGTTATGCGATGATCATGATGCGAGAGCGATGCTTGCTTGTTTTGGAGTTCTTCTTCGGCTTCTTCTTCGATCAGGGGATAGGTTCCAGGTCGGTAGCCTGGGCTAGCAGGGTGGATGTCGTTTGAGTTTCTGTTTGTGTTTCATCCGTAGTCGGATGGTGCTCTTATGTATTGTGATGTTATATTCGTGTGACATTCTATGCCTCTTGTATGTATCCCCATCTATTATGTAATGTTGATGTAATGATATCCACCTTGCAAAAGCGTTTCAATATGCGGGTCTATCCTTGGTGGGACCTTCGAGTTCCTTTTGGATAGGGTCGCATATTGGGCGTGACAAGTTGGTATCAGAGCCAGGTTTTGATCCATTCTTTTTCGACCATCAATTTCATTTGTGTGGAGCCTCTTCAGCCTTTCGTTAATTATTTCAACCGATGAATTCTCGTCTCGTTCGTCTTTCTTCATCTCTTTTTCTTCTCCGACGGACTCAATTCAAGTTTTTTGGGTTGATCATATCCTTTTCCTCGAAGTGCTTTCTTTGCTCGTTCGCCTCTCGCCAGTTTATCCTTCCGGAGTGTTCAAGAAATCTCAGGAGATTCGTTTGTGTTCAAATTAAATTGAGGTTGTCACCTCATTCAAATATTTCAATTGTTCCGGTGCATCATCTATCTGTTCAACATACCTTTCCAACGGTGTTATCTCTTCAGTGGGCCCTAACCCACAGGTCTTTCCCAGGATCTTACCTGACTCTTCTGATTCCTCTGGAGTTATTCTCAATTCTTTTCAAGTGTGACGTAAGAATGGATTCCATCAGTCACATGCTTTTCCAAGATCGATTTCAAATCATTTCATTGTTGGCTCAACCTCTTCGCTTTTCATTCTTCCGGAGTATCTCAGTAATTTTCGTGGTGTTTCTCGTCGTCATTTGAAGACCGAAGAAGAGCTTTCCTCTAAGTCTTGCCCGTTCTCTCGAAGATTCGCAGTTCTAGCTTCTATTTATCCTCGCGATTTATTCCAGTTGTCAGATATTCTTTCTTACCCATCCGGAGTATTTCAGGAATTGATTTCTTTTTCGTTTCACCGGAGGACATCATTCCAGTTATCGTTCTCTAATTATCCCGGTGCTTCGTTCAAGTGTTCTTTAATCAGCTCGTTATCTCTTCGTTCTTGTGCATCTAAGTCCCCTCTTGCGTATTGGTTCGTCTAATTCTTCCCGGTGATTCTTTCTCTTTTCTTTGTTCATTTTCATTTCTAACAGTGGTTCGTTCAAGATTCTTTTTCTTTGATTATTATATTAATCCATTCGTTCTTTCGAATCCTACCGGTGGCTCAGGAAGACCTTCTCAAGTTTTGTGCTATCCCTTCTCAATCTTTTTTCAAGAAGAATAAGTAGTATGCCAAATCCATTGTTGGTCATCAATTTAATTTGATGAAGGATAAGCATGCAATAAATCTTATTCTTATTTCCTCGAAGTGATTAATCCCTTCCTTCGGAATTTGTTCTTGGTGAATAAATTCTAGTTCCAAGTCTTTTCGTCTTTTCTTTTCCGGAGTTCAAATTTCCTCGGCCATCTCATCGGAAACCCCATCTAAATCATCGCAAGGCTTAACCTTATTTTTTCATCCTTCATTCTATCTCATCATCCTTTTGTCACCGGAGTTCTTCAGGGTGGTTCTTCATGATTTAATTCATTTTTCAAGAGTTCATCAAGATTCTTGTTGGTGGAGTTCAAGTATCTTTTCTTCTCGCGTCTCGAAGTGCAATTAATTCTCCATATTCTTTTGAAGTAGAGTTTTGCATTTCTTCGTTTTTCTCAGTTATCCAATCATTTCCGTTTGTGGCCGGTTATCACCTCATGATCTTGAGATGTTACCTATAAGACCACAACAAGCTTATTCTTTTCGTTGTTGATTTTCTCGACAACTCCATTCAATCCTTCCTTCTAAGTTCTTTTCATTTCTATTTCGATTCTTCCGGAGGCTTTGCATTGCTCATCTCGTCAAGTGCCATCCCATCTTGTGAAGCTCGTGTTCTATTCCTTCCATCTTCAGTTGGAGTGCTGCCTAAATCCTTTCAATCTTATTCGTTTCTTATCTCGTTCTAACCGAAGTGGTTTCATAGTCTATCTGATTCCGTGAGCTTTCGATTCATGTCATTCTCGTCGTTCCTCTCTTCTTCTCGAGTGCTCTTGATTCTTTGCTTCTTCTTTTGAGTTCTTGTTTCACATCTTCCCTTTTCCCTTTCGTCTCGGTCCTAAGATCTCGGGACGAGATCTCTTGTTAGTGGAGGAGTGTTGTAACGCCCCGGATTCGATGCACCAGGTGTCTGCCAGTTATTCGCCGTCGTTGCCATGTCATATGCTTGCGTGTTGCATTTTATCATGTCATCATGTGCATCTCATTTTGCATACGTGTTCGTCTCATGCATCCGAGCATTTTCCCTGTTGTCCGTTTTGCAATCCGGCACTCCTATGTCCTCCGGTGTTCCCCCTTTTGTCTCTCGTTGTGAGCGGGTGTTAAACATTCTCGGAATGGACCGAGTCTTGCCAAGCGGCCTTGGTATACCACGGGTAGACCGCCTGTCAAGTTTCGTGCCATTTGGAGTTCGTTTGATACTCCTACGGTTAACCGGGTAACCGTAAAAGCCTCTTTTACCTTGCAGCCCAACACCCTTCCAAAGTGGCGCAAAACCCAGCAAACTCCCCTCCATGCTCTCGGTTGTTCGATCACGATCGTGTGGGCGAAAACCGCTCCTCATTTGGACTCTCCTAGCTCCCTCTACCTATAAATATGTGATCCCCTCCGAAAATTCCGCATATGAACCCTAGCCCTCTCCCCCCTCGCGCCACCGGACATGTCCAACTCCGGCCGGACACGTCCAGCTTCCACCTCACCCGGCGAATCACGCGCCGCCACGTCACCTTCCCCGCCGCCGCAGCCAACAGGCGCCCTCCACGTCGCCTCCGCGCCCGCCCACTTTGGCGCACCCGCGCGGGCCCGCCGGGCCCAGCCGCGACCCTCCTGGCCCGGGTCACCGCGCCGCCTTCAACGGGCGCCCGAGCTCCGCCGCTCGAGCCGCCCGCCGCCGCTGCCCGCAACCCATGCAGCCGCCGGACTCAGCCGTCGTCCGCCGCGTCGTCGGCGCCGCCCGCCTCGCCGCCCGCGCCCGCCTCTGTTTAGGCCGGCCGGACCTCGCCGCCCGCGCTCCCGGCCCTGCCCCGGCGTCCCTCCGGTCGCCGCCCTCCGCGCCAGTGCCCGTCCCCGCCGCCTCGGACTCCCTCCGGCCAGATCCGGCCACCCTGGCCCCAATTCGGGCGTGCTCCGGCCGTCCTCGGCATCCGCGCCCGGGAACCCTAGATCTGAGGTTGGCCCCGTTTTTCCCTGTCCCTGTTATTTTGACATTATCATGCCATGTTCATCGCATCATATCTTGCTGCGTACTGCTCCGTTTTGCGTGTGTAATATATCAAAATGTTTGCTGTGAGATGCTCTACATTTCATTCTATTGCATCATATTCATTTGAGTCCATCTTGATGCCTGAATCATCGTTGCAAGAGTGCTATATAATGTTGTCTGCTGTCTGTTAACAGAACATGCTCATTTGTCATTTTTGCCATGATTGATGTGTGCATCCTATAAGGTTGATGCCTACATGTGTTTTGAACTATGCCATGCCATCTTTACAGGGGTGCCATCCATGTATTTTTGTGAGTTGTGTAGTGAGTGCATCAAGCTTGTTAAGTAGGGTACTTGCTGTTATTGTTTTGCTAGGCTGAATCTGTTATTTCGTGATGCTATGTAAACCTGCTGCTACAAGTCATTCTATGCATAATCTGGAGATGTTCACTAAGGAGGTTTTGTTCTACATGTCATGCTCTATCCATCCATGCCCCTGGTTGCATTCATAGCCTGCTGTAGCTTGTTGTAAACTTGCTCCAAAGTTGCTAAATAATGTTTCTGTCAGCCTGTTAACATTAAGTTCAGTTGTGCCATGTGTTTTGCTAGTGATCCATGCACCCTATGAACTTGCTCTTGCCATGCTTAGCTTCACAAATATGTATTATTACTGTTGGGTGCCTTGCCATGCCATGTTTTGCTCTGTGGTGAGTGGTACAAGATCACCAACATGCCTACTTATTGTTGTTCCTGCCATATTTGAATCTGTATTATAACTTGCCATGTTTACACGGGTGCCATCATATTTTCTGATCCTTTTTGGCGCATGGTCAGTATAGGACTTTTGTTCTATGTATTCAGTAGTATCATTACATGCCTTTGTTTGCTATGTTAAGTTCCTGTAACTTGTTGTTTGATAGCTCTAAACATTGCAACCTGATGTTATTTCTGCAAAGTCTGAAACTGTTATCATTTGCAATCTTGCCATGTGTGTTTGAGCATGCTCTAGTGATTTCTGGAGATAGCTCAGTGTTCATGTTTTGTTATGCTTTACCTGTACATCATGTCCATGCCTTTTGTTCTTATGTTGGGGTGTTGTAGAATGTTGTTTTGATGCTTGCAATATGCCTAGTTGCTGTTTTGGACAGATTGTTGTTATGTCTTGTTTAGAGTGTATCTGTTGAACCGTTGCTCCGTTTTGAGTGTGCTCCATATGAAACTTGCTTGATTTTGCATGTAGCTTCACATTATAATGTTGCATCCTTGTTTTGAGGTGTTTGCTTGATATTTGGGTGCATTTTACACCAATGCCATGTTCAACTTGTTTTGCTCATATCTTCTAGGCCGTAGCTTCAAATTAAATGAACTTTATATGTAATTTGACTAGAATCTCGTGTAGATCATCTTGGTGCATCTTAACTTGCTGTTTAACAACTTGAACATAAGGTTTATTCAGATCTGGACTAATTTCGAAATTTGCATATGAGGACTTACTGGAATTGTTATATGTTGTTCCCGGCCTCATTTAAACTTGCTTTGAGGTGTTGCTCTTGTTTGCATCATCTCTTGCCATGAGTAGCTTCATGTAGCTTTGTCATGCATCATGCTTGTTTGTGCATCATGCCTTGTTCATGTGTGGTGTGTTTACTATGTTGTGTGCTTCTTCTCGATAGTTCCCGTTTCGTTGCGATCATGAGGATTCGTTCGTCTACGTTTGGTTCGGCTTCATCCGTTCATCTTCTTCATGGACTAGTTCTTCTTCCTTGCGGGATTTCAGGCAAGATGACCGCTACCTTGGATCTCACTACTATCATTGCTATGCTAGTTGCTTCGTTCTATCGCTATGCTGCGTTACCTATCTTTTGCTCCTCAAGCCTCCCAAATTGCCATGAACCTCTAACATTTGACACCCTTCCTAGCAAACTGTTGCTTGACTATGTTACCGCTTTTGCTCACCCCCTCTTATAGCGTTGTTAGTTGCAGGTGAAGTTGAAGATTGCCCCATGATGGACATGGTTATGTTGGGATATCACAATATCTCTTATATTGTTAATGCATCTATATACTTGGTAAAGGGTGGAAGGCTCGGCCTTATGCCTGGTGTTTTGTTCCACTCTTGCCGCCCTAGTTTCCGTCATACCGGTGTTATGTTCCCGGATTTTGCGTTCCTTACGCGGTTGGGTGATTTATGGGACCCCCTTGACAGTTCGCTTTGAATAAAACTCCTCCAGCAAGGCCCAATCTTGGTTTTACCATTTGCCTCACCACCACCTACATTTCCCTTGGGAGTAATTAACCCAAGGGTCATCTTTATTATAGCCCCCCCGGGCCAATGCTTGTCTAAGTGTTGGTCCAAACTAGAGCACCGTGCGGGACCATCCCTTGGCAACTTGGGTTACGTCGGTACCTGTATGCTTAGCTTATCCAGTGTTGCCCTGAGAACGAGATATGTGCAGCTCCTATCGGGATTGTCGGCGCATCGGGCGGTCTTGCTGGTCTTGTTTTACCATTGTCGAAATGTCTTGTAAACCGGGATTTCGAGTCTGATCGGGTCTTCCTGGGAGAAGGTATATCCTTCGTTGACCGCGAGAGCTTATCATGGGCTAAGTTGGGACACCCCTGCAGGGTATAAACTTTCGAAAGCCGTGCCTGCGGTTATCGGCAGATGGGAATTTGTTAATGTCCGGTTGTAGATAACTTGACACCAGATCCGAATTAAAACGCATCAACCGTGTGTGTAGCCGTGATGGTCTCTTTTCGGCGGAGTCTGGGAAGTGAACACAGTTTTGGGTTATGTTTGACGTAAGTAGGAGTTCAGGATCACTTCTTGGTCATTGCTAGCTTCACGACCGTTCTGCTTGCTCTCTTCTCGCTCTTATTTGCGTATGTTAGCCACCATATATGCTTAGTCGCTGCTGCAACCTCACCACTTTACCCCTTTCTTTCCATTTAAGCTTTGCTAGTCTTGATACCCATGGTAATGGGATTGCTGAGTCCTCGTGGCTCACAGATTACTACAACAACAGTTGCAGGTACAGGTTGTGCAATGATCATGACGCGAGAGCGATGCTTGCTTGTTTTGGAGTTCTTCTTCTGTTTCTTTTTCGATCAGGGGATAGGTTCCAGGTCGGCAGCCTGGGCTAGTAGGATGGATGTCGTTTGAGTTTCTGTTTGTGTTTAATCCGTAGTCGGATGGTGCTCTTATGTATTGTGATGTTGTATTCGTGTGGCATTCTATGCCTCTTGTATGTATCCCCATCTATTATGTAATATTGATGTAATGATATCCACCTTGTAAAAGCATTTCAATATGCGGGTCTATCCTTGATGGGACCTTCGAGTTCCTTTTGGATAGGGTCGCATATTGGGTGTGACACTTTGTTTCTGAACAGTCGTTTCAACCGTGGTATTATAGGAGCATACCACATCACCTTCACAGGAACTCTCTTCCTGCGGGGCTCGCCGTCAACATCACCAGGGTCATCTCGTCTGATCTTATACTGCAATGTACCGCATACCGGGCATGCGTTCAAATCCTCATACGCACCGCAGTAGAGGATGTAGTCATTAGGGCATGCATGTATCTTTTGCACCTCCAATCCTAGAGGGCATACGACCTTCTTTGCTGCGTACGTACTGTCGGGCAATTCATTATCCTTTGGAAACTTCTTCTTCAATATTTGCAGTAGCTTCTCAAATCCTTTGTCAGGCACAGCATTCTCTGCCTTCCACTGCAGCAATTCCAATACGGTACCCAGCTTTGTGTTGCCATCTTCGCAATTGGGGTAACCCTTTTTTGTGATCCTCTAACATGCGATCGAACTTCAGCTTCTTCTTTTGACTTTCGCATTGCGTCCTTGCATCGACAATGACCCGGCGGAGATCATCATCGGGCACATCGTCTGGTTCCTCTTGATCTTCAGCAGCTTCCCCCGTTGCAGCATCATCGGACACATCGTCTGGTTTCTCTTGATCTTCAGCAGCTCCCCCTGTTGCAGCATCACCGTATTCAGGGGGCACATAGTTGTCATCGTCCTCTTCTTCTTCGTCGTCTTCCATCATAACCCCTATTTCTCCGTGCCTCGTCCAAACATTATAGTGTGGCATGAAACCCTTGTCAAGCAGGTGGGTGTGAAGGATTTTCCGGTCAAAGTAAGACTTCATATTCCCACATTTAGTGCATGGACAACACATAAAACCATTCTTCTTGTTTGCCTCAGCCACTTCGAGAAAATTATGCACGCCCTTAATGTACTCGGAGGTGTGTCTGTCACCATACATCCATTGCCGGTTCATCTGCGTGCATTATATATAATTATGTGTGTCAAAAGTAAGAAAATCAGACAAATATCTATCTAAAGTAAGAAAATCAGACAAGTATCAGAAAGAAGATAAAAACAAAAGGCTCACCACGGTGGTGCCGGCGACGAGATCGGCGCGGGCGATCAACGGCGGTGAAAACGGGGATGGGGCGTGACGGACCGCTAAATCTAGACAAATCTCGAGAAAAATGGAGCTCCAAGGTCGAGCTTCGAGAGGAGAAAGCTTAACTAGTGTGGCTCGGGCATTTCATCGAACACCTCATGTGCATAGGAGGTGAACTAGAGCACCCAAATGTCCTCTCCTCGCCGGATTGAAAAAAACAGAGCATTATGGAGTGCTCTGCCGCGGCGATGGATATATATAGGTAAACTATTTATCCCGGTTCGTGGCATGAACCGGGACTAAAGCCCCCCCCTTCTACACCGGTTCAAGGCATGAACCAGTACCAATGGCTGTGAGCCAGGAGCAAGGTCCATTGGTCCCGGTTCGTGTATAGAACCGGGACAAATGGGTCCAAACGAACCGTGATCAATGCCCACGAGGCTCCGGCCGGTCCTCTGGGCTCATGAACCGGATCTAATACCCCCGTGGGTCCCATTTCATGAAGAACCGGGACTAATGGGCTGACCAGGCCCGAACGATAGGCCTGTTTTCTACTAGTGCTTCAAAGATGCCTCGTGTCACCTGCAGGGAATGCTAGGCAAACCGCGATGAGTTCATCCAGTTGCCGGTTTTAGATTTAGGCCTTGTTATCTGTCTCATGGTTTGAACTAGCTTTGCGCAGACTCCGGGCAACTAGCTAACTACGAATCTACGAGCCGGGGAAATCTAAGCGGAAAAGGGTGAAGTAGGAGTGGAACTGCTGGAGGCGGAGGCATATGGGTGGCGCCACCGTTGCAGGTGTCGCATGGACAGATTTTGTGTGGTGTCAGTTGTCACGAGGTAGGCACTACCACGTTGGTGGGCTTGCATGAGTATCGTTTGCCTAGTACCCAGCCGATATAGACATACCACTTGTCCTTTATCCTTGACACAGCCGTGACACTGTGATGTTTGGAATGACAAACATATGGTTACTAGCTAGACGCGCATGAAATCACTTTTAGGCAGAGCCTGGAATAAACGGAACATGGTGCTACATTTGTGAGGCATCTCTCCATAGCGTGTAAATTGTTGAGAAAATGCAGATGGCTTGGATCAATCTGCATAGCACCCTCTTCGTTTTCACAAAAAACTATCCATGTACGATAAGGAAAGCTGGTCCATGAATGTCTGCCATGGAACTATATTGATTGGCTGCCGTTCCACGCTAGAGTTTTCATCGGACAGCCAGCTACACCCTTGGAAAATCACCGCGCGTGATGTGCGGTCACCACGAGTGACATTTGGTGGAACCTTCCATCCCGCATGTGGAGAGCGCGTGTTCTCTGCAATCCATACCGTTATCTGTCCCGAGGAATCACCGAATCAGTCACGGCAACTTCCTTGTGTTGTCACAGAAATGGGTGTGGAGGTAGAGTCGTTGCATGCGCATTGACATTCTAGATAGAGAGCACGAACTTAATTAATTTGTTAGCAATTTTCTTGGCCATTTCACCCCATATATGCATGGGAAACTTTTTTTCCAGATGGCCTCTCTCGTACGCGGCATGTGAGTGCTCCCCCTTGTACGTACCTGGCCAGTATCAGGGCACAAAATTGCTACACTTACGGGAGGCTCCTATGGAATCTGTTTTACGGCCGTACTACAGTATGGTGTTGTGACCCTAATGGGGTCGCTTATCATTGTGTTGTATGTCGTTCAAATTCGAGCCTAATTTCTTTTCGTGGACTAGCGGATTATTCATGTGACCATCAAGTGATCATATATAATTAGGAAATGCTTGTTTCCCGTTCTAGTTACTTGGTGATATTTTTGTTATGATAGCTATTCTGATTTACGATTGTTTTCTCTATAAACTTGCGATCCTTATGTCTTTTCCTAGCTTCTGGTAATCCTGCTCAATGTTGCAGCTTAAATAAATAAATAAACAATCAAACTAAAGGCATATGAAATTGGATAGGTTTAACTATCCTAAACTATAATCATTACAGTTATAGCTACGTGGTAATTCTAGGGCCTGACAAGGCATGATAGAAGAGGTGAACGGTGGCTAGAGTTTGTTCGTCTACTAGGTCGCCCTGGTTTTTTAAGAATCAACTGATAGAATAGTAATAATAATAATAATAATAATAATAATAATCTCTACCTAATAATAAAGCAAATTAAGTTTCTGTCGTACGTCATAAAAAATACCTTCGAAGTTGACAAGAATTACCCATCAATGCCATCCGTAAGTTAAATAAAAAAACGATTCGTTTTTTTTTTCCAAATTTGTCGTCGTTATCAGCTGTTATATAAAGGTAATACTGCACATATAGCAAAAGCTCAGAATGTTGCAGTGACGCAAGCCTTTCTGTCCCACCGCGGACACCAGGGTTCGAATCCCAGGTTCTACTAATTTTCCCAACGATTTTTGTCACGCACCTCCCTCCCCAGCCAGTGTGCGTTCATGGGCCGGCCCGGAGGGCGTGACGCCTATGTTTTTTTTCTTTTTATTGCATTTCGTCTTTTGTCTTTTTTTTCTCATTTCTTTTTTTTTTGTGTTTTTCCTTTAAATTAATTTGAGATTTCCAAATTTCAAAACATTGCAAATTGTTTAAATATTGTTCGAGAAATCATAAAATATTTGTGATTTCAAAAATGTGTAGGACATCATTAAAAATTCACAGTTTTAAAAATATTAGTGATTTTAGAAGAGTGTTTGCAAATTATTAAAAAATCAAAATTTCGAAAAAAACGACAGGAAATAAAACTATGTTCATGATTTTGAAAAATAATCGTGTATTCAAAACAAATTCATGAATATGACAAAAATGTCCACGTAATGTTAGAAAATATTGAAAAACTCAAAAAAATTGCAAGTTTGTGGTCGATGAGATTTGTTTTAAAAGTTTAAAAGTGTGTCGTGCAATGGCAAGCTCATTGCTTGGGATTTACCATGTCGACTACATTGCGATCACGTGGATATCGCATATGTCAGGGTATTGAGTCATACTTATTTGGCTAGAGTGTAATTCTTTATCCTCAAGTTCTGCAGACCCCCCCCTTTTGTGATGCACCTCCCCTCCCCCAGTGCGTGTTCATGGGCCGGCACGCAGGGCGTGACTCCCCTATTTTTTTCATTTCATCTTTTGTATTTTTCTTTTATTTTCTCATTTCTTTTTTTGTTTTCTCCTTTTTTAAATTAATTTGATATTTCCAAATTTCAAAACATTGCAAATTTTGAAAAACATGTTTGAGAAATCATAAAATGTTTGTGAATTCAGAAACGTGTGTGAAATCATAAATTTTTCGTAGTTTCAATAAATATTAGAATTTACAAAACTGTTCGCAAATTATAAAACATGTTCGCAACATCGCGAGTCACTGTGTTAAAATAGAGAACGCTCATATGTCAGGGTATTGAGTCAAACTTATTTGGCTAGCATGTAAATTTTCTCTCCCGTTGCAACACACGGGCATGTTTGCTAGTAATAATAATAATAATAATAATAATAATAATAATAATAATAATAATAATAATAATAATAATAATAATAATAATAATAATAATAATAATAATAGAAGGAAATTGTTCAAGCATTATATGAGTAGCCTTTGCAGCTCAATCTTGGACCCTCTAAAACATGTGTAACAAGTTGATATTTGAATTTTCAACATAAGCCAGCTTGGCTTCCAACTGATCTCTTGCCCCAAATGTGTATGCATTTACTATAGTGGTTGAGTTATGGAAAGGAAGGGTCCAAGAGGATGTTCTTAGCATCATCATGCTTCAGAATGAGATAGGAATTCATCAAGCGTAGGACATGTGCAAACTCCATGAGGAGTAGGCGAGTTTGTTTGTGAGATACATTTATAGACATAATCCTCAACATTCATCTTTTCTTGTTTGGTTTCTTTCTTGGAATAGTTGAACCATATATGCAACTTTTCAGAAGCCAAAACATTTCAATAAACCGCCTAGAATCTATAAAAGAAACTTGTGCATTGAAGTCAACAATAATCTTAGAGCACCAACGTGTGTCCATAGCATTGAATCAGGTATGTTTATTATTTTCAATCTAGTCTACTTTCGTTCAGTTTTTTGTACTGCCAACTTAAGTTTTGTACGACAGTTGATTTCAAGGTCGAGGGAATACTAAAACTTTATGTGCCACCCACCCGTGACAAATTAATGTCCCTCCTTTAGCAATTCACACTAATCTCACACATCCCCCGCAAAAAAAGACTAACCTCACACACATCATGTAGGAGATGTGCTAAATGAAGAGTTCCCAACATACAAAGTGCAGCTACACGCCTGATTCCGGTGATAATCACGAGTTTATTTTTTGTGTAAAATCTAGAGTCCATACTTAAGTATTTGCAATAACTTTACTTTTAAAACAGGGTTTAAAGACATGAAAAAGGAAACTTTTGTGTGTAAATATGATATTTTGTAAAATACAAACCTATTGCATAAACTAATATCGAGATAAGAAGAAAAAAAGTGTTACAAAATTGAGTTTTTACAAACTTGATATGAAACCATTAGGGTTGGAAAAAAAGCTCGAAGCTCGCGAGCTAAACAAGTAGCTCGTGACTCGGCTCGAATCGACTCGAACTCGAAGAATAACGAGTCGAGCCGAGGTTTAGTTTAAGATCGTTTATAGAACAAGTTAAACAAGCCAATCTCGCGAGTACTCATGTAACTCGTTAGGCTCGATACAATAGATCAGCCACTCCCAATACAAAGAAAGATCAGCCACTAAACAATCTATGTCCCAGGCGCACAACCCAAGACCCAACCGTTGAAGGCCTAGCCTCCTGGGAGACTCATGCGTTACAAGGAAATTACAATTGTTTAGTGATATATATGTTTAATATATACATAATCATTTTTATCATATTTGAGGGCTTTATGTTTATATCTTTAACGAGCTTAACAAGCTAAACGAGCCAGCTCGCGAGTTATACGAGTCGAGCCAATCTTGGGTTTGAGCTCGTTATAGTAACGAGTCGAGTCGAGCTAGCTCGTTAACGAAACGAGCTCTAGCGAGTCGAGTCGAGCTGGCTCGACTCGGCTCGAATTCCAGCCCTAGAAACCATGAAATTACTAAATCCAGACTAACTATATAAATAATCTTATTAGTTGGATAAATAATTGAACTCTCCTTGTACATAAACATAGGGTTCAAATGAAAGTAAATAGGAAATTAGATTGTTTTTGTACAAACACCAAATTGAGTTCATAGATAGCTCAACTTTAAATGTTCCAATCAAGAGTTCATATATGAAACTCATCCTAAAATTGAAACTGAAATAAGAGGACAATAAATTTGGAATTTTTCATCCGATAACATGCATTATGCAGCAAAAACATACATTAGATGTATCAACATGAATAAGTTTGGAAGGATTAGAAAAGAGTTGCAAAGTGTAAAATCATGAATTGACTGTCACTGACGAAGTTCCTGTTGCCTAGAAATGATAGTCCGAGAATACCCGAGGAGTATGTGCATGCGCCGCCGACCCCCTGATGACATGGCCACTTGGTGGTTGTTTTCTGTCTTTCTTTTCTTTTTATTTGGGCGTGGTTGTGTTGATGCCCCATCAGACTTCTATTGCGTTTCTTTTGGACTCGTTGTATGGACATGTTGGTGCTTTATCTATAAAGCAGGGTGAAAGCCTATTTCGAGGAGTATGTGCATGTGTAAATATGTTCTACAAGGCACACATGCCATTGGATAAGAGTAGCAGAGGCATGCATGACATCTATTAAGAGTTGTCGATGAACCGATGCCAATGTGCTATATGTGTTTATGAGCGTGGGAATATGAAGGTAGAAACACAATTTTATGGTAGTAGTAATAAAGGTTTGAATCTACTCCCTTCGCTTCTACATATAAGCCCTTTTAGAGATTTTGATACAGACTACATATGGATGCATATAGACATATTTTAGAGTGTAGATTCACTTATTTGCTTTGTATGTAGTCCATATTGAATCTCTAAAAGGTCTTATATATAGGAAAAGAGGGAGTACAAGTCATGGCCAATAGGTAATAAATAAATCTAGTTGTATTAAACAGTTAAAGTTCATAAAAACCACACTGCCATGGTAAAAATAAAGTGAGAATGAGACAGGTAAAGAAATATTGTTTTGCCAAATTTTTACAATCACACACCGGTGACTAAATTTTATTAGATGTGCATCGAATGACCCAGAAATTAAAGTAAGAAGAGCATGCATGCATAAGCATCTCAATGCATTGTATATTACAGCAATGAAATGACACAACATATATAATCAATTATGTTGGTGGATGAAGGGGACAAACAGTTTAGATATGAGCCACCAATATGTTGGTGGTGGAGGAGGGGTGTTATATCTACCGCAAGGCCGACGATGGGTCGTCTCGACGGCATGGCGCAGCGGAGTTTGGACGACGGGCGCGTGTGGATGGATGCATGCAAGATGGTGGCTCTGTCTGACGTCGTGGTGACATGGACATGGCCTGGCAAGGTGAATGTGTTGATCACTCCTGAAGGTGGGACGGTGGAAAAGGGCGGCAACTGATCCTAGAGTGTGTGCATATGGTGCACGCAGAGGGTCTATCTAGAACCGTTGGTGCTCTCGACCTGCCAGCGGGCGACTTGATGAGGTCACCGGAATAGATGTTGTGTGTTGGTATGTGGTCAGGACATGTCATCAAAATTGTAGTTGCCATGAAGGTGGCTTTGAATTGATTCATGTATTTGTTTTGTTGGGTTCTGTGCAATAATATAATATAATGGTTGTATGCGTCGCTTTGATGCAGAGGTCAGAGTATCCCTTCTTTTAAAAAATAATATTTTAGCAAAATTGCACAAAAGTGAAAAAAACATCAAATTGGATTGTTCTATTTTTTTTTGTTATAATTATCCAATGCAAAGGCATATAATATGCAAATGTGTGCATACTTTCTAAGCTACTAATATATACAAAATTGCATGATCTCTCAATAAAAAAAACCATTTTTTATATTTTTACAATACTATTATGTATTTATTATGGTCAGGTGTTGCATAGAATTTGTAACATACAAGTGTTCGCAGATGTATGCAAGATTCCCATGCGATCAAGGGTTTGTTACCACGGTGCTAGACCTTTACGGAAGCATACCATGTCAACCCAATCCACGATATCCTTGTGTGGCAACCAGTATGTTCACCGTACTCTTGAGAGGTTTCGGCGTGCCCGGTGTGATAGTGTGGGGTAGGTGAGAATGTTCAAATACAGTGGTCACGTACTCACAATGGATGCAACTAGGAGAGAGAAAAACAGTATGTTAGAAATTGTGCTTTTTTTTAGGGTAAATCGTGCTAATTGAAAATGCATAGTTATTCGGATATCTGAACGCATAGGATTATCCGCGTTAATTATAGCTATATGTTCTTATTCAATTATGATTGCCACTGCGAGAGAGTAGAAAGAGGTGGTGGCATCGTTGCATTCTACTCCCTCCGTTTCATAATGTAAGACGTTTTTTGACACTAGTGTATTGTCAAAAAACGACTTGACTTGAGTAGTTGAGTGCATGTGTTGATGTTGCTCACTCACTCATCTGCTCGCATTCATTTTGATGGGTGCAACAACTTCCTCGACATTATGTGCTTGATTGTGTTGAGTATATTGTGTATGTGTATATTTATGTGTAAGGCTCACCTTCTGTTTTCTCTGTATAGTTGAGGTTGTGGTCCATCTCTGTACTTATATATACGTGCCTGGTGCACAGATCAATATATCGTGATTGCACAACCCACATCTTGTCCTTCTACATGGTATCTATCGCAGCACGATCCTAAAACCCTAAGCCGCCGCCGCCGCCGCGCCTCTACGCGCCGCCGCCGCCGCACCTCTACGCGCCGGCCGCGCCGCCACCGTCCTCTCGGTCGCCGCCGCCGCCGCTGGTCGCCGCCGCCCTTCCCCACCACCTCGCCTTTCGCCGCTGCCACCTCTTCCCGAGGCCACCGCCGCCGATCGCCACCAGCTTCTGCCCACGCCCTCTCTCCCGAACCCTAAACTCCCACCCGCACCGCCCCAACCCGCCTCCCACCCGCCTCGCGATCCGCACCACTCCCGCCCGCGCCGCCACACCTCCCTACCCGCGTCGCGTCCCGAGCCCGCACCCTAACCCTAGCCATGAATTCCTCCTCCTCCACCGTCTCCAACCCGTTCGCCGGTCCCAATGTCACCCTCGTCCGTGACCTCAACATCCATGAGTGTGTCCCGGTGAAGCTTGATCAAAACACCGCGTCCTACTCCGCTTGGAAGCGGTATTTTTCGCTTATGTTCCGTGAGTACCTCCTGCACGGCCACGTGGACGGCACCGTGGACTCGGCGCTCATGATCAACGACGAGGAGTGGATGATCCTTGACGCCACCATCATCCGCTGGTTCCACCTCACCATCTCCAGCGACCTCTTCCACACCGTGGTGGATGACGACGACGACGCCTACGCGGTCTGGACCAAGCTCAATGTCCTCTTCACCGACAACCGGCTGCAGCGCAAGGTCCTTCTCCACGGCGAGTTTTATGGGTGCCAGCAGCTTGACTCGTCCATCGATGATTTTTGCATGCGCCTCAAGAAGCTTGCCGATGAACTCCGTGATCTCGGGGAGACGCTCGGCGATGAGCTCCTCATCAGCACCCTCACCACCGGCCTCAACGAGGATTTTGGGAACTCCGCCTCCAACCTTACCCTCATCCCGGAGCCTACCTTCGCTAAGGTGTTCGCGTACCTCAAGTTGGAGGAGCGCCAGATGCAGATGGCGCGGACTCGCGCGACCCACACAACCCTCGTCGCCGGCACCCGCAGGGGTCAAGCCCCGCCACCACCGTGCCCGACGCCGCCCCAGCCGGCGGCGCCCGCCTTCCCGCCAGGTTTCTCGCCCGCCCCGGCCGCTCCTTCCCGCCTCCCTAGTCGGCGACCAATGGGGGAGGTCGTTGCGGCGGTCGCAAGCAGGGGGCGCAGGCGCTCAAGGAGGAGCACCCCGCCCGCTACAGCAGGCTTATCAGCCGGCCCCGTGGTACGCCGGCCAGAACCCATGGACCGGCGTTGTGCACGCCTACTCCATGCCGGTTGCCCGGGCCCCTGCCCCGGGTATTCTCGGCGCCCGGCCACCGTCGCACCAGACGCTCTATGCCGCGTCGCAGCCCGATGCGGCACCTTATGTGGCGCCCTACGCGGCGCCCTATGGCCAGCAGCCGCAGCCAGGTGGGCTGCCGCTGCTACCACTGACGGCCCCACCGCAGCCTCTCCCACCGGCGCCGTGGGACCCGACCCTTCTGGCGGCTCTTCACACCGCCCCTTCCCCGTCCAGCTACACCGGCGGTGGCGACTGGTACATGGACACCGGAGCCACCACTCACATGGCGGCTTATCCCGGTAACCTCCACACCTCCTATCCTGTCCATACTTCCAACTGCATCACCGTCGGTGACGGCTCTTCTCTTCCTATCACCCACATAGGTCATGCATACTTTCCGTCTAACTCCACTCCAATATCCATGTCTAATGTTTTAGTTTCTCCTGAGCTTATTAAAAATCTTGTTTCTGTTCGTTCTCTTACATGTGAAAATCCTGTTACCATTGAATTTGACGAATGTGGTTTTTCTGTTAAGGACGCTCGCACGCGGATGGTGCTCCATCGATGTGATAGCCCCGACGAGCTCTACCCGGTTCACTCCGCCACCTCCACCACCTCCGCGGTCCCTGTTGCCCTCGCCACCGGAGTGGATCTTTGGCACGCTCGCTTGGGTCATCCTAATCCTGCCACCCTTTGCCATATACTTCGGAGTTTTTCTTTCACGTGTAATAAGAACGAGGATCACTCGTGTCATGCATGTTGCCTCGGCAAACATGCTCGTCTCCCATTTAAGGCTTCTTCTCATGTCGCATCGTACCCGTTTAAGTTAATTCATAGTGATGTTTGGACCTCTTCTGTTGCCAGTAATACATGTTTTCTTTATTATCTTGTCATACTTGATGATTTCTTGCATTATGTGTGGACCTTCCCGTTGCTCTGCAAGTCGGATGCTATATCCACTCTCGCCGCCTTCTACTCCTATGTTCTCACGCAGTTTGGTCGTCCCATTCTTGCGCCGTAGACAGATAACGGGAAGGAGTTCGACAACCTGGCTATTCGTACTCTCCTCACCACACATGGCACGGCTTTTCGCCTCACTTGCCCGTACACCTCGCAGTAGAACGGTCGCGCCGAGCATATCCTTCGCACTCTCAATGACTGCGTTTGGACTCTTCTCTTTCATGCCAATGTGCCTCCGTGCTTTTGTCCTGACGCTCTCGCCACCGCTTCACTTCTCATTAACATTCGTCCATGTCATACTTGCGGGAACTTTGCACCTCATCACCTTCTCTTTGGTGCACCACCCTCTTATGATGAGCTTTGCATCTTCGGCTGCCTTTGCTACCCTAGCATCGCCGCTACTGCGCCTCATAAGGTTGCACCCCACTCCGTCGCCTGCATCTTTCTCGGCTACCCACCTAACACTAAGGGCTACCGCTGCTATGATCCCGTCTCCCATCGTCTTTCCACCTCCCGACACATTTACTTTGATGATATGGTGTTTCCTTTTCAGCAGCAGGTACCCCTTGTCGCCTCGTCACCGCAGGCAACCAGCGGCTCTTCGGCGACTCCATCAGGTGGACGGCCCCGTTCGGCCCATGGACCACCGCCGGGCTTTGGTGGTCCTCGTGCCCCCATGCCGGCGCCTGCCCCCTCGGCCGACCTCGATGGCGCGGCTGGCAACCCTCCTTCACCCACCGCTCCCGACTCGGGCGCCGCGGGATCGGGCGCTGCTGGCTCGGCTGCCCCTTCGACCGCCTCGACGCCGGCCGCCTCGCCGGCCCCGACGCCGGCCCCCTTGCCGGCCCCGACGCCGGCCCCCTTGCCGGCTGCCTCGCCGGTGGCTCCGATGGCGCCGACTGGCCCTGTTACATGAGCTCGTACCTGTGTTCATCGTCTGAGCCTCCGGTACTCGAGCGATGAGTATGTCCTCGCCGCCTCCACCATGGAGCCGTCTCCTCTTCCCGCGTCCGCTCGCGCAGCCCTCCGTGATCCTCACTGGCTTGCGGCGATGCAGGAAGAGTTCGACGCTCTTCAGCGGAACCGTACCTGGACACTGGTTCCCCGGCCTCCTCGCGCCAACGTCATCACCGGCAAGTGGGTCTTTCGCCATTAGACCCGCTCGGATGGTACTCTTGAGCGCTAAAAGGCTCGCTGGGTGGTTTGTGGTTTCCGCCAGCGTGCTGGAGTGGACTTCAGTGACACGTTTGCCCCGGTTGTAAAACCGGGCACGATCCGCACCGTCCTCCAGCTCGCGGTGTCCCGAGGATGGCCTGTTCATCATATGGATGTCTCCAACGCCTTTCTCCACGGCCATCTTGAGGAGCAGGTGTATTGTGAGCAGCCCATCAGTTTCGTCGATGCCTCACTTCCTGGCCATGTGTGTCTGCTGTCCCGATCTCTCCACGGGCTCAAGCAAGCACCCCGCGCCTGGTACCAGCGGATCGCCAGGTTTCTTCAAACACTGGGTTTCAGCGTCACTCGCTCGGATGCCTCACGGTTTGTCTATGACCACGGTGACACGACTGCATATTTGCTCCTTTACATCGACGACATCATCCTGATGGCCTCCTCCGCAGCTCTTCTTCAGCAGACTACTCTTCGGCTGCGTGACAAGTTTGCCATCAAGGACTTGGGTGCTCTACATTATTTCCTTGGCATTGAGGTCGTTCGGCGCCCGGACGGTTTCTTTCTTTTTCAGCAGAAGTATGCGCACCATCAGTCCTATGGGGGCTGGGTGACTGAATTACCATCAGTCCTATGGGGGCTGAGAACATCACCCAACGGGTCGACTGATCAAACCCCTTTCTTCCTGGTGTACGGCGCTGAGGCGGTGCTTCCGAGCGACTTGCTACACAATGCTCCCAGAGTTGAATTGTTCTCAGAAGCTGAAGCAGAGAAAGCACGCGAAGACGCAGTCAATCTCTTGGAAGAAGAGGACGAGATGGAGTTGGTTCGGTCGACCATTTATCAGCAAGATCTGCGCCGATTCCACGCCCGCAATGTCAGAGGTCGAGCGTTTTAGGAGGGAGACCTTGTGCTCCGAGTGGTTCAGAAGCGACCTCACAAGCTCGCTCCGGCCTGGGAAGGTCCCTTCATCATCACAAAGGTGCTTCACAATGGAGTGTATCACATCTACAACATAGCCAAGAAGGTAGATGAGCCACATGCATGAAACGCAGAGCTGCTTCGTCCTTTCTATACCTAGAATCACTCGACCCGTCGAGTTGTAATAAAACCATTTCAGATTATTTTCCAAAGACAAGATCGTTACAGTATCTTAATGATTGGTTTCCCGTAATCACTTGTGTCCAAGTCCCACAGTGGGTGGCTTAGCGGCGAACCCGATTCGCCTAAGGTAAAAACACTCCGATGGAGAGCAATCCTCCCACTCAGGGGCTTAGCTGCGACCCCGTAATCGCCTAAGTTAAAAACACTCCGAGTGGAGAGCGATCCTCCCACTCGGGGGCTTAGCTGCGACCCTGTAATCGCCTAAGTTAAAAAAACACTCCGAGTGGAGAGCCATCCTCCCACTCGGGGGCTTAGCTGTGACCCCGTAATCGCCTAAGTTAAAAACACTCCGAGTGGAGAGCAATCCTCCCACTCGGGGGCATAGCTGCGACCCCGTAATTGCCTAAGTTAAAAACACTCCGAGTGGAGAGCAATCCTCCCACTCGGGGGCTTAGGTGCGACCCCATAATCACCTAAGTTAAAAACACTTCGAGTGAAGAGCAATCCTCCCACTCGGGGGGCTTAGCTGCGACCCCGTAATCGCCTAAGTTAAAAACACTTCGAGTGGAGAGCAATCCTCCCACTCGAGGGCTTAGCTACGACCCTGTAATCGCCTAAGTTAAAAATACTCCGAGTGGAAAACAATCGTCCCACTCAGGGGCTTAGGTGCGACCCCATAATCGCTAAGTTAAAAACACTCCGAGTGGAGAACAATCCTCCCGCTCGGGGGCTTAGCTGCGACCCCGTAATCACCTAAGTTAAAAACACTTAGAGTGGAGAGCGATCCTCCCACTCGGGGGCTTAGCTGCGGCCCTGTAATCGCCTAAGTTAAAAACACTCCGAGTGGAGAGCGATCCTCCCACTCGGGGGCTTAGCTACGACCTCGCAATCGCCTAAGTCACAAAGGCGTCGACTGAGCACTACCTCTAAGCTACGCCACAAATACAATGTTCCGTCCCTATCCGTAAGGACGATGAGACATTGACTGAGTTCTACCTCTGAGCTATGCCACAAGTACAATGTTCCGTCCTTATCCGCAAGGGCGACAAGGCGTCGACTGAGCACCACCTCTGAGCTACGCCACAAATACAATGTTCCATCCCTACCCGCAAGGACGACGAGGTGTCGAGTGAACACCGGTTTGAGCTCTGACACAAGTACAATGTTCTTTCATTCGGCAAAGGGTGAGAAGATCAAATCCACCCAGAACCGAAGGACAATCAGAAACAGTTTAAAAAATAGAGCAAAAGCCACGATATTCAAGGAAGTCCAAGTTCGGATAAACCCTGCAAAAGTTCAGAACTGCAGCGGGCAGGAGTACTCAGGCATCAAGCCTGAAAGAGTTTTAACGATTACACGATCACTCAGCATCCCGAGGCAAATAAAGGTGAAGCATAATGTTTTTCGGTCACTCATCAGGAGAAGGGTTGGCTGGATCACATAAACTGTCAAGATCAATGTTGTCTGCAATGCGAGTGGTGATAACACACAAGTGTAGGGGATCAGTTGTAGCCTCTTTCGATAAGTAAGAGTGTCGAACCCAACAAGGAACTAAAGGTAGAACACATATTCCCTCAAGTTCTATCGACCACCGATACAACTCTACGCACGCTTGACGTTCGCTTTACCTAGAACAAGTATGAAACTAGAAGGACTTTGTAGGTGTTGTTGGATAGGTTTGCAAGAATATAAAGAGCACATAAATATAAATTAGGGGCTGTTTAGATAAAGAAGCAATAAAGTAAATACAACGAGTGTGGAAAAGTGGTGGTAGGAGTTGTGAAATTGTCCCTAAGCAATTGACTACCTTACTAGACCGATAGCAAGTTTTATGTGGGAGAGGCATAAGCTAACATACTTTCTCTTCTTGGATCATATGCACTTATGATTGGAACTCTGGCAAGCATCCGCAACTAGTAAAGATCATTATGGTAAAACCCAACCATGGCATTAAAGTATCAAGTCCCCTTTATCCCATACGCCACAACCCCCTTACTCGGGTGTATGCTTCTGTCACTCAAGCAACCCACTATAAGAGAATCATGAACATATTGCAACACCCTACAGCGAGAATCCCCCACACTTGCGCGACATGGAGGTAACAATAGGACAGCAACATAACCAAAAGAAAATTAAACCAATCATAGCAATTCATCAAACACCGATAGGACAATGAAAATCTACTTAGACAACATAGGATGGCAACACATCATTGGATAATAATATGAAGCATAAAGCACCATGTTCAAGTAGAGGGTACAACGGGTTGCGGGAGAGTGGACCGCTGCATATAGATGGGGGAAGGTGATGGAGATGTTGGTGAAGATGATGGAGGTGTTTGTGTAGATCGCGGTGATGATGATGGCCCCCGGCGGCGTTCCGGCGCCACTGAAAGCAAGGGGGAGAGAGCCCCCCCTTATTCTTCTTCTTCCTTGACCTCCTCCCTAGATGGGAGAAGGGTTTCCCCTCTGGTCCTTGGCTCCCATGGCATGGGAGGGGCGAGAGCCCCTCCGAGATTGGATCTGTCTATCTGTCTCTCTCTGTTTCTGCACCCTCAGATTCTGCCCTTTCACCGTTTCTTTTATATCCGGAGATCCGTAACTCCGATTAGGTTGAAACTTTCGCCCAGATTTTTCTCCAAAAAATAGCTTTCTTGCGGAAAAAGAAGAGCGTCAACTGCCTTACGGGGTGCCCACGAGGGTCAGGGGCGCGCCCCCTGCCTCGTGGCCCCCTCGGGCACCGTCTCGCGTTGGTTTTTCTTCCGAAAAATCATAAATATTCCAAAAATGATCTCCGTCTGTTTTTATCCCATTTGGACTCCGTTTGATATTGGGTTTCTACGAAACATAAAACATGCAACAAACAGGAACTGGCACTGGGCACTGGATCAATATGTTAGTCCCAAAAATAATATAAAAAGTTGCCAAAAGTATATGAAAGTT
The DNA here is from genome assembly GCF_018294505.1 of Triticum aestivum. NCBI lineage: Eukaryota > Viridiplantae > Streptophyta > Magnoliopsida > Poales > Poaceae > Triticum > Triticum aestivum. The sequence continues at coordinate 601,901,371 of NC_057795.1, read as the reverse complement.
GTAGAATATTGGCATGGAACAATCAAAAATTATAGATACGATGGAGAAGTATCAAGTGGCAGCTTCAAGGAAGGTGTCCATGAAGGACTGGAAGGTGTGCTTCTTAGTGTTCGCAACCTTGAGGGCCGCCAGCTTGTCCTCTCTGGTGTCTTTGCAGTGCACTCGCACCAATGACAGGGTAACATCAGCACCACAGCGAGCGGACGATTTCTTCCATTCTTGCACTCGGCCAGGGATCTGATTCAGTCGAGTCATCAGCGACTCAAGATCTTGTGAAAGTTCCGCCTGAGGCCAGAGTTCAGCATCAACCCGAGTCATCACCGCCTTCAGTCGGGCAAGATAATCAACAACACTATCCATGCATGATTCCAACCACAGCAAGTTCATCACGACGTCATCTTTGACAAGACAATTGATGGGATCGAGACCCGTCTCGACCCGCCCAGTCTCAGCTTCAATGTCCTGACAAAGTTTTGCGCCGTCAGAAAAAATGGTGAGTCGACAGTATGACAAGATGTACCAATCGACAACAATTAATAAGTCAAATAACAATACCTTCGAGCTTCAGGACCGGTTTTCCGGCAAGTTGTCCCAGATAGGACTCCAGCTTGCCCTTCTGGGCTTTGAGGCTTCCGACTTCATTGGTTAAGTTCTCCTTGTCCTTCTTCAATTGCTCGACCTCCGGATTGGCCTCAGAGATGGCAGTCTTCAGCTTCGAGTTCTCCTCTTCCAACTTGCCGACTGAAGCCAGCTTTTTGTCCGCGAGCACTATCTTCTCTCGTGCCTCCTTCTGAGCAGCAGCAATATCCAGATCCTTCTTCTCCAGAGCTTCCTTCATTTTTTTCTAAAGAAACAACACTCTTCAGTCGAGCTTGAAGTTGACGGTTTTCACTATGCATATCAGTTTGTGTGAAGTCACTCGGTTCAAAGAGACTGAAAGAAAAAAACATTGAGAAGCGCGAGCCACAAGGTGGACAGTTGACGATTGGTTACCTCTCATGATGGTTGTTTCTTCTTGAGCAGTCTTGAGGTTCTTCTTCGCCAGTTCAAGATCAAGATTGAGGCTGATTTGCTTCTTGTTCAACTCAAAAAGTTGAGCCCCAAGATACAAGACCTCTACAGTCAGCGAGAGAGATATATCAGTCGATAGAAACAAAATACAATCACAATGAAAGTTACTCTAAGACTACTGCCGAATCAAACATTCAACAGTAGTCTCGGGAACTACACCCAGTGGGTGCACTTAGCGTGCCCCCACTGGTTTGGAGCAACACTCAGCATGGTCTGCCCAGCATGAGTAAAAAAGAGTAGATTCTCAGACCCCAGCCGACTGCTAGCAGTGGACCATGGTCTTGGGGTCTACACCTAGTGGGTGCACTTAGCGTGCCCCCACTGGTTAGGATAAACAATCGACTCAGCATAAGTCGAGTGGAGTAGAAGACCTATGAAACTCTAAGGCAGGCACACCTAGTGGGTGATCGGATATGAAACACATACCCATGATAGTAGATGCACATATGGGCAGCGAAGCAACAATGACAGTTTTCATGATTCAGAAGTTCAGTCGGGAGTTAACTGACCTTAACATTGGTCTGCAGAGCGGTGCTGGCATTGTAGGCCACCTGACTGGCCTCGTGCATCACCTTCACTTGCTCCATCACAAGGTTCACCTGGCGAAGAGCCTCTCTGGAGGCACCTGGCGAGTCGTCTGGAGTTTGGTACGTAGCAAAGAGGTATGGTGCCAAGGCAGTCGAAGCAGCCATCGGGTCGGACGCATGGAGTTGCACTGGAGCAGCAGGAGTCTGAGCAGTCGACCCTGATGGGCGATCAGTCATCAGCGGGTCGGCAAATGTGATGTTGGTCCGAACCGGATCTCCGGATCGCTCGACCACCGTCTCAAGCACCGGCGTCGACTGAGGGACCTGAACCTCAAGCACTCTCCCGCTCGAGCCCTTGCCTATCCTCCTCCTATCCTTTAGAGGCACTTCTTCTTCACCATCATCTGGAAGCACGACAATGTCTCGCGGAGCTGCAGCAAAAAGAAAACATCAGAAATTCAACTGACCAACAACTCAATCGACAAAACAAGTTTTAGTCAAGCGGACTTACCAGCTCTGGAGGTGGCCGCATCATCAGTTTCCTCATCTCCTGGGGCCTTATCAACATCCATGTCAGTCGCGGCAGAGGTTGGGCTGGAAAAGTGTTGGGGAACATAGTAATTTCAAAAAATTTCCTACGCACACGCAAGATCATGGTGATGCATAGCAATGAGAGGGGAGAGTGTTGTCTATGTACCCTCGTAGACCGAAGCGGAAGCGTTGACGCAACATAGAGGAAGTAGTCGTACGTCTTCCCGGTCCAACCGATCCAAGCACCGTTACTCCGGCACCTCCGAGTTCTTGACACACGTACAACTCGATGACGCACCCCGAGCTCCGATCCAGCAAAGCTTCGGGGAGGAGTTCCGTCAGCACGACGGCGTGGTGACGATCTTGATGTTCAACCATCGCAGGGCTTCGCCTAAGCACCGCTACAATATGACCGAGGTGTAATATCGTGGAGGGGGGCACCGCACACGGCTAAGGAACGATCAAGAAGATCAACTTGTGTGTCTATGGGGTGCCCCCCGCCCCCGTATATAAAGGAGCAAGGGGGGAGGCCGGCCGGGCCCTTGGGGCGCGCCAAGGAGGAGGAATCCTCCTCCTAGTAGGAGTAGGATTCCTCCTTTCCTACTCCTACTAGGAGGGGGAAGGAAGGGGGAGAGGGGGGAAGGAAAGGGGGGCGCCGCCCCCCCTCCTTGTCCAATTCGGACCAAAGGGAGAGGGCATGCGTGGCCCACCCTGGCCGCCCCTCTCTCTTCCCACCAAGGCCCACGTGGCCCATTAACTCTCCCGGGGGGTTCCGGTAACCCCCCCCCCCCCGGCACTCCGGTTTTCTCCGAAATCACCCGGAACAATTCCGGTGTCCGAATATAGTCGTCCAATATATCAATCTTTATGTCTCGACCATTTCGAGACTCCTCGTCATGTCCATGATCACATCCGGGACTCCGAACAAACTTCGGTACATCAAAATATATAAACTCATAAAGAAACTGTCATCGTAACTTTAAGCGTGCGGACCCTACGGTTCGAGAACAATGTAGACATGACCGAGACACGTCTCCGGTCAATAACCAATAGCGGGACCTGGATGCCCATATTGGTTCCTACATATTCTACGAAGATCTTTATCGGTCAGACCGCATAACAACATACGTTGTTCCCTTTGTCATCGGTATGTTACTTGCCCGAGATTCGATCGTCGATATCCAATACCTAGTTCAATCTCGTTACCGGCAAGTCTCTTTACTCGTTCCGTAATACATCATCTCGCAACTAACTCATTAGTTGCAATGCTTGCAAGGCTTAAGTGATGTGCATTACCGAGAGGGCCCAGAGATACCTCTCCGACATTCGGAGTGACAAATCCTAATCTCGAAATACGCCAACCCAACAAGTACCTTTGGAGACACCTGTAGAGCACCTTTATAATCACCCAGTTACGTTGTGACGTTTGGTAGCACACAAAGTGTTCCTCCGGTAAACGGGAGTTGCATAATCTCATAGTCATAGGAACATGTATAAGTCATGAAGAAAGCAATAGCAACATACTAAACGATCGGGTGCTAAGCTAACGGAATGGGTCATGTCAATCAGATCATTCAACTAATGATGTGATCCCGTTAATCAAATAACAACTCTTTTGTTATGGTTAGGAAACATAACCATCTTTGATTAACAAGCTAGTCAAGTAGAGGCATACTAGTGACACTCTGTTTGTCTATATATTCACACATGTATTATGTTTCCGGTTAATACAATTCTAGCATGAATAATAAACATTTATCATGATATAAGGAAATAAATAATAACTTTATTATTGCCTCTAGGGCATATTTCCTTCAGTCTCCCACTTGCACTAGAGTCAATAATCTAGATTACACAGTAATGATTCTAACACCCATGGAGTCTTGGTGCTGATCATGTTTTGCTCGTGGAAGAGGCTTAGTCAACGGGTCTGCAACATTCAGATCCGTATGTATCTTGCAAATCTCTATGTCTCCCACCTGGACTAGATCCCGGATGGAATTGAAGCGTCTCTTGATGTGCTTGGTTCTCTTGTGAAATCTGGATTCCTTCGCTAAGGCAATCGCTCCAGTATTGTCACAAAAGATTTTCATTGGACCCGATGCACTAGGTATGACACCTAGATCGGATATGAACTCCTTCATCCAGACTCCTTCATTAGCTGCTTCCGAAGCAGCTATGTATTCCGCTTCACACGTAGATCCCGCCACGACGCTTTGTTTTGAACTGCACCAACTGACAGCTCCACCGTTTAATGTAAACACGTATCCGGTTTGCGATTTAGAATCGTCCGGATCAGTGTCAAAGCTTGCATCAACGTAACCATTTACGATGAGCTCTTTGTCACCTCCATATACGAGAAACATATCCTTAGTCCTTTTCAGGTACTTCAGGATGTTCTTGACCGCTGTCCAGTGATCCACTCCTGGATTACTTTGGTACCTCCCTGCTAAACTTATAGCAAGGCACACATCAGGTCTGGTACACAGCATTGCATACATGATAGAGCCTATGGCTGAAGCATAGGGAACATCTTTCATTTTCTCTCTATCTTCTGCAGTGGTCGGGCATTGAGTCTTACTCAACTTCACACCTTGCAATACAGGCAAGAACCCTTTCTTTGCTTGATCCATTTTGAACTTCTTCAAAACTTTGTCAAGGTATGTGCTTTGTGAAAGTCCAATTAAGCGTTTTGATCTATCTCTATAGATCTTAATGCCCAATATGTAAGCAGCTTCACCGAGGTCTTTCATTGAAAAACTTTTATTCAAGTATCCCTTTATGCTATCCAGAAATTCTATATCATTTCCAATCAATAATATGTCATCCACATATAATATTAGAAATGCTACAGAGCTCCCACTCACCTTCTTGTAAATACAGGCTTCTCCAAAAGTCTGTATAAACCCAAATGCTTTGATCACACTATCAAAGCGTTTATTCCAACTCCGAGAGGCTTGCACCAGTCCATAAATGGATCGCTGGAGCTTGCACACTTTGTTAGCTCCCTTTGGATCGATAAAACCTTCTGGTTGCATCATATACAACTCTTCCTCCAGAAACCCATTCAGGAATGCAGTTTTTACATCCATTTGCCAAATTTCATAATCATAAAATGCGGCAATTGCTAACATGATTCGGACAGACTTAAGCATCGCTACGGGTGAGAAGGTCTCATCGTAGTCAATCCCTTGAACTTGTCGAAAACCTTTTGCAACAAGTCGAGCTTTGTAGACAGTAACATTACCGTCAGCGTCAGTCTTCTTCTTGAAGATCCATTTATTCTCAATTGCTTGCCGACCATCGGGCAAGTCAACCAAAGTCCATACTTTGTTCTCATACATGGATCCCATCTCAGATTTCATGGCTTCAAGCCATTTTGCGGAATCTGGGCTCACCATCGCTTCTTCATAGTTCGTAGGTTCATCATGATCTAGTAGCATGACTTCCAGAATAGGATTACCGTACCACTCTGGTGCGGATCTTACTCTGTTTGACCTACGAGGTTCTGTAGCAACTTGATCTGAAGTTCTATGATCATCATCATCAACTTCCTCACTAGTTGGTTTTGACGTCACAGAAACCGGTTCCTGTGATGTACTATTTTCCAACAAGGGAGCAGGTATAGTTACCTCATCAAGTTCTACTTTTCTCCCACTCACTTCTTTCGAGAGAAACTCCTTCTCTAGAAAGGATCCATTCTTAGCAACGAATGTCTTGCCTTCGGATCTGTGATAGAAGGTGTACCCAACTGTCTCCTTTGGGTATCCTATGAAGACACATTTCTCTGATTTGGGTTCGAGCTTATCAGGTTGAAGCTTTTTCACATAAGCATCGCAGCCCCAAACTTTAAGAAACGACAACTTTGGTTTCTTGCCAAACCATAGTTCATAAGGTGTCGTCTCAACGGATTTTGATGGTGCCCTATTTAATGTGAATGTGGCCGTCTCTAAAGCATAACCCCAAAACGATAGCGGTAAATCTGTAAGAGACATCATAGATCGTACCATATCAAGTAAAGTACGATTACGACGTTCGGACACACCATTACGCTGTGGTGTTCCGGGTGGCGTGAGTTGCGAAACTATTCCGCATTGTTTCAAGTGTAGACCAAACTCGTAACTCAAATATTCTCCTCCACGATCAGATCGTAGAAACTTTATTTTCTTATTACGATGATTTTCAACTTCACTCTGAAATTCTTTGAACTTTTCAAATGTTTCAGACTTATGCTTCATTAAGTAGATATACCCATATCTGCTTAAATCATCTGTGAAGGTGAGAAAATAACGATATCCGCCACGAGCCTCAACATTCATCGGACCACATACATCTGTATGTATGATTTCCAACAAATCTGTTGCTCTCTCCATAGTACCGGAGAACGGCGTTTTAGTCATCTTGCCCATGAGGCACGGTTCGCAAGTACCAAGTGATTCATAATCAAGTGGTTCTAAAAGTCCATCAGTATGGAGTTTCTTCATGCGCTTTACACCGATATGACCTAAACGGCAGTGCCACAAATAAGTTGCACTATCATTATCAACTCTGCATCTTTTGGCTTCAACATTATGAATATGTGTATCACTACTATCGAGATTCATCAAAAATAGACCACTCTTCAAGGGTGCATGACCATAAAAGATATTACTCATATAAATAGAACAACCATTATTCTCTGATTTAAATGAATAACCGTCTCGCATCAAACATGATCCAGATATAATGTTCATGCTCAACGCTGGCACCAAATAACAATTATTTAGGTCTAATACTAATCCCGAAGGTAGATGTAGAGGTAGCGTGCCGACCGCGATCACATCGACTTTGGAACCATTTCCCACGCGCATCGTCACCTCGTCCTTTGCTAGTGTTCGCTTAATCCGTAGTCCCTGTTTCGAGTTGCAAATATTAGCAACAGAACCAGTATCAAATACCCAGGTGCTACTGCGAGCTCTAGTAAGGTACACATCAATAACATGTATATCACATATACCTTTGTTCACCTTGCCATCCTTCTTATCCGCCAAATACTTGGGGCAGTTCCGCTTCCAGTGACCAGTCTGCTTGCAGTAGAAGCACTCAGTTTCAGGCTTAGGTCCAGACTTGGGTTTCTTCTCTTGAGCAGCAACTTGCTTGCTGTTCTTCTTGAAGTTCCCCTTCTTCTTCCCTTTGCCCTTTTTCTTGAAACTAGTGGTCTTGTTGACCATCAACACTTGATGCTCCTTCTTGATTTCTACCTCCGCAGCCTTTAGCATTGCGAAGAGCTCGGGAATTGTCTTATCCATCCCTTGCATATTATAGTTCATCACGAAGCTCTTGTAGCTTGGTGGAAGTGATTGGAGAATTCTGTCAATGACGCTATCATCCGGAAGAGTAACTCCCAGTTGAATCAAGTGATTACAATACCCAGACATCTTGAGTATATGCTCACTGACAGAACTATTCTCCTCCATCTTGCAGCTATAGAACTTATTGGAGACTTCATATCTCTCAATCCGGGCATTCTTCTGGAATATTAACTTCAACTCCTGGAACATCTCATATGCTCCATGACGTTCAAAACGTCGTTGAAGTCCCGGTTCTAAGCCGTAAAGCATGGCACATTGAACTATCGAGTAGTCATCAGCTTTGCTCTGCCAGACGTTCTTAACGTCGTCAGTTGCATCAGCAGCAGGCCTGGCACCCAGCGGTGCTTCCAGGACGTAACTTTTCTGTGCAGCAATGAGGATAATCCTCAAGTTACGGACCCAGTCCGCGTAATTGCTACCATCATCTTTCAACTTTGCTTTCTCAAGGAACGCATTAAAATTCAACGGAACAACAGCACGGGCCATCTATCTACAATCAACATAGACAAGCAAGATACTATCAGGTACTAAGTTCATGATAAATTTAAGTTCAATTAATCATATTACTTAAGAACTCCCACTTAGATAGACATCCCTCTAATCCTCTAAGTGATCACGTAATCCAAATTCAACTAAATCATAACCGATCATCACGTGAAATGAATTAGTTTTCAATGGTGAACATCTTATGTTGATCATATCTACTATATGATTTACGCTCGACCTTTCGGTCTCCGTGTTCCGAGGCCATATCTGCATATGCTAGGCTCGTCAAGTTTAACCCGAGTATTCTGCGTGTGCAAAACTGGCTTGCACCCGTTGTAGATGGACGTAGAGCTTATCACACCCGATCATCACGTGGTGTCTGGGCACGACGAACTTTGGCAACGGTGCATACTCAGGGAGAACACTTCTTGATAATTAGTGAGAGATCATCTTAAAATGCTACCGTCAATCAAAGCAAGATAAGATGCATAAAAGATAAACATCACATGCAATCAATATAAGTGATATGATATGGCCATCATCATCTTGTGCTTGTGATCTCCATCTTCGAAGCACCGTCATGATCACCATCGTCACCGGCGCGACACCTTGATCTCCATCGTAGCATCGTTGTCGTCTCGCCAATCTTATGCTTCTACGACTATCGCTACCGCTTAGTGATAAAGTAAAGCATTACAGGGCGATTGCATTGCATACAATAAAGCGACAACCATATGGCTCCTGCCAGTTGCCGATAACTCGGTTACAAAACATGATCATCTCATACAATAAAATTTAGCATCATGTCTTGACCATATCACATCACAACATGCCCTGCAAAAACAAGTTAGACGTCCTCTACTTTGTTGTTGCAAGTTTTACGTGGCTGCTACGGGCTTAAGCAAGAACCAATCTCACCTACGCATCAAAACCACAACGATAGTTTGTCAAGTTGGTGCTGTTTTAACCTTCGCAAGGACCGGGCGTAGCCACACTCGGTTCAACTAAAGTTGGAGAAACTGACACCCGCTAGCCACCTGTGTGCAAAGCACGGCGGTAGAACCAGTCTCGCGTAAGCGTACGCGTAATGTCGGTCCGGGCCGCTTCATCCAACAATACCGCCGAACCAAAGTATGACATGCTGGTAAGCAGTATGACTTATATCGCCCACAACTCACTTGTGTTCTACTCGTGCATATAACATCAAACCATAAAACCTAGGCTCGGATGCCACTGTTGGGGAACGTAGTAATTTCAAAAAATTCCTACGCACACGCAAGATCATGGTGATGCATAGCAACGAGAGGGGAGAGTGTTGTCTACGTACCCTCGTAGACCGAAGCGGAAGCGTTGACGCAACGTAGAGGAAGTAGTCGTACGTCTTCCCGGTCCAACCGATCCAAGCACCGTTACTCCGGCACCTCCGAGTTCTTGACACATGTACAGCTCGATGACGCACCCCGAGCTCCGATCCAGCAAAGCTTCGGGGAGGAGTTCCGTCAGCACGACGGCGTGGTGACGATCTTGATGTTTATCCGTCGCAGGGCTTCGCCTAAGCACCGCTACAATATGACCGAGGTGTAATATCGTGGAGGGGGGCACCGCACACGGCTAAGGAACGATCACGAAGATCAACTTGTGTGTCTATGGGGTGCCCCCCCGCCCCCGTATATAAAGGAGCAAGGGGGGAGGCCGGACGGCCCCTTGGGGCGCGCCAAGGAGGAGGAATCCTCCTCCTAGTAGGAGTAGGATTCCTCCTTTCCTACTCCTACTAGGAGGGGGAAGGAAGGGGGAGAGGGGGGAAGGAAAGGGGGGCGCCGCCCCCCTCCTTGTCCAATTCGGACCAGAGGGAGAGGGGGCGCGCGGCCCACCCTGGCCGCCCCTCTCTCTTCCCACCAAGGCCCATGTGGCCCATTAACTCTCCCGGGGGGTTCCGGTAACCCCCCCGGCACTCCGGTTTTCTCCGAAATCACCCGGAACAATTCCGGTGTCCGAATATAGTCGTCCAATATATCAATCTTTATGTCTCGACCATTTCGAGACTCCTCGTCATGTCCATGATCACATCCGGGACTCCGAACAAACTTCGGTACATCAAAATATATAAACTCATAAAGAAACTGTCATCGTAACTTTAAGCGTGCGGACCCTACGGTTCGAGAACAATGTAGACATGACCGAGACACGTCTCCGGTCAATAACCAATAGCGGGACCTGGATGCCCATATTGGTTCCTACATATTCTACGAAGATCTTTATCGGTCAGACCGCATAACAACATACGTTGTTCCCTTTGTCATCGGTATGTTACTTGCCCGAGATTCGATCGTCGGTATCCAATACCTAGTTCAATCTCGTTACCGGCAAGTCTCTTTACTCGTTCCGTAATACATCATCTCGCAACTAACTCATTAGTTGCAATGCTTGCAAGGCTTAAGTGATGTGCATTACCGAGAGGGCCCAGAGATACCTCTCCGACATTCGGAGTGACAAATCCTAATCTCGAAATACGCCAACCCAACAAGTACCTTTGGAGACACCTGTAGAGCACCTTTATAATCACCCAGTTACGTTGTGACGTTTGGTAGCACACAAAGTGTTCCTCCGGTAAACGGGAGTTGCATAATCTCATAGTCATAGGAACATGTATAAGTCATGAAGAAAGCAATAGCAACATACTAAACGATCGGGTGCTAAGCTAACGGTATGGGTCATGTCAATCATATCATTCAACTAATGATGTGATCCCGTTAATCAAATAACAACTCTTTTGTTTATGGTTAGGAAACATAACCGTCTTTGATTAACAAGCTAGTCAAGTAGAGGCATACTAGTGACACTCTGTTTGTCTATATATTCACACATGTATTATGTTTCCGGTTAATACAATTCTAGCATGAATAATAAACATTTATCATGATATAAGGAAATAAATAATAACTTTATTATTGCCTCTAGGGCATATTTCCTTCAAAAAGTGCATGTTCCATTCGGTCAGAACAGAAGAATCAGTCGGTAGAGGAAAACACAGAAAGGATACTCACCCAGAGGCAACAAGAACATCCATCTTAATCCTAGGCAGAGTTTTAAGAGCTTTTGGAGGAGCAACCTTGGGTTGCTTAGCGACTTTTTCTATCGGCTCCGGAGTCGAAGCCCGAGTGCGCTTCTGCGTTTGGGTACTTGGGGCCACGGTCTTACCGTGCCCACCAGCTGGATCATGGAGAAGCTTGGATTGACGTTCCGAACGAGGCGATGAGTCGACCATCTCTTCATCGTCTGACTCATCTCTCTCTTCTTCATCTTCATCATCATTCCCAATCACCACTCTCCTCCACGCTATTCTCTCCCTCCTAGCCTTGCTCCAGAGCTTGTTCACCATTGGGCATCGAGTACATCTCAGTATAAACCTGCAAGACAAGAAGTCGAGTGAAAGTCAGTCGGATTCCAAGGCAGTCAGAGTATGTACCCAAAAATAGTCAGTGATGGAAGACCCACCTTGTCTGACTGATTGTCGTCACTGAAGGGGACGACTCTCCTAGCTCCCCTGGGGTTTTGATACATCCATTTTGCATCATGCTTTTATGTCAATATTCATTGCATTATGGGTTGATATTACACATTATATCTCAATACGTATGGCTATTCTCTCTTATTTTACAAGGTTTACCATGAAGAGGGGGGGTGCCGGCAGCTGGAATTCTGGCTGGAAAAGGAGCTAACATTGGAAACCTATTCTGCACTGCTCCAATAGTCCTGAAAATCCACAAAACTTATTTTTGGATTTAATAAGAATTATTGAGCGGAAGAAACACCTCAGGGGGCCCACACCCTGGCCAGGAGGGTGGGGGTGCGCCCACCCCTACTAGGAGCGCCCCTGTCTCCTGGGCCCCCTGGTGGCCCTCCAGTGTCCATCTTCTACTATATGAAGGCTTTTATCCTGGAAAAAATCGTGGGCAAGCTTACGGGATAAAACTCCGCCGCCATGAGGCGGAACCTTGGCGGAACCAATCTAGGGCTCTGGCGGAGCTGTTCTGCCCGGGACACTTCCCTCCGGGAGGAGGAAATCGTCACCATCGTCATCACCAACGATCCTCCCATCGAGAGACGGTCAATCTCCATCAACATTTTCACCAACACCATCTCCTCTCAAAACCCTAGTTCATCTCTTGTATCCAATCTTGTATCCAAACCACAAATTGGTACCTATGGGTTGCTAGTAGTGTTGATTACTCCTTGTAGTTGTTGCTAATTGGTTTACTTGGTGGAAGATCATATGTTCAGATCCTTAATGCATATTATTACTCCTCTGATGATGAACATGAATATGCTTTGTGAGTAGTTATGAATGTTCCTGAGGACATGGGTGAAGTCTTGCTATTAGTAGTCATGTGAATTTGGTATTCGTTCGATATTTTCATGAGATGTATGTTGTCTTTTCCTCTAGTGGTGTTATGTGAACGTCGACTACATGACACTTCACCATTATTTGGGCCTAGAGGAAGGCATTGGGAATTAATAAGTAGATGATGGGTTGCTAGAGTGACAGAAGCTTAAACCCTAGTTTATGTATTGCTTCGTTAGGGGCTGATTTGGATCCATATGTTTAATGTTGTGGTTAGGTTTACCTTAATACTTCTTTTGTAGTTGCGGATGCTTGCAATAGGGGTTAATCATAAGTGGGATGCTTGTACAAGTAAGGGCAGTACCCAAGCACCGGTCCACCCACATATCAAATTATCAAAGTACCGAACGTGAATCATATGAGCGTGATGAAAACTAGCTTGGCGATAATTCCCATGTGTCCTCGAGAGATCTTTTCTCATTATAAGAAATTATCCAGGCTTGTCCTTTTCTACAAAAAGGATTGGGCCACCTTGCTGCACTTTATTTGCTTTTATTGCTTGTTACTCGTTACAATTTATCTTATCACAAAACTATCTGTTACCTACAATTTTAGTGCTTGCAGAGAAAACCTTACTGAAAACCGCTTATCATTTCCTTCTGCTCCTCGTTGGGTTCGACACTCTTACTTATCGAAAGGACTACGATAAATCACCTATACTTGTGGGTCTTCAAGACTCTTTTATGGTGCTGTTGCCGGGGAGTGTAGCACTTTTGGTGAGTGGAACTTGGTAAGGAAACATTTATATAGTGTGCTGAAATTTTCTGTTACTTGTCACTATGGAAACTAATCCTTTGAGGGGCTTGTTCGGGGTATCTTCACCCCGACCAGAAGAGCAAAGAGTTGCTCCTAAACTTATTGAACCTACTGAAAATATTTACTTTGAGATTCCTTCGGGTATGATAGAGAAACTGCTAGCTAATCCATTTACATGAGATGGAACATTGCATCTTGATTTACACCTTATCTTTGTGGATGAAGTTTGTGGATTATTTAAGCTTGCAGGTATTCCCGATGATGTTGTCAAAAGGAAGGTCTTCCCTTTATCTTTGAAGGGAGATGCATTGACATGGTATAGGCTATGTGATGATATGGGATCTTGGAATTATAAACAATTGAAGTTGGAATTTCACCAGAAGTTCTATCGTATGCATCTTGTTCATCATGATCGTAATTACACATATAATTTCTGGCCTCGCGAAGGAGAAAGCATTGCTCAAGCTTGGGGGAGGCTTAAGTCAATGTTATATTCATGCCCCAATCATGAGCTTTCCAGAGAAATGATTATTCAAAATTTTTATGATCGGCTTTCTCTCAATGATTGCAACATGCTTGATACTTCCTGTGTTGGTTCTTATATGCTGAAGACTATTGAATTCAAATGGAACTTATTGGAAATAATTAAATGCAACTCTGAAGATTAGGGTTCCGACGATGGTAAGGAGTCAGGTATGATACCTAAGTTTGATTGTGTTAAATGTTTTATGGATACTGATGCTTTTCGTGGATTTAGCGGTAAATATGGACTTGACTCTGAGATAGTAGCTTCTTTCTGTGAATCTTTTGCTACTCACGTTGATCTCCCTAAGGAGAAGTAGTTTAAATATAATCCTCCCATTGAAGTAAAAGTAGTTGCACCTATTACAGTTGAAGAAAAGACTGTCACTTATAGTGATCCTGTTGTTCCTATACTACATATGTTGAGAAACCTCCTTTTCCTGTTAGTATAAAGGATCATGCTAGAACTTCAACTGTTGTTCGTAAGAGTAATACTAGGACTTATACACCTCCTGAGCAAGTCAAAGTTGAACCTAGTATTGCTATGGTTAAAGATCTCTTGGATGATGATTTAGATGGGCATGTTATTTATTTCTGTGGTGAAAATGCAAATATTGCTAGACCCGATACTAAGATACATAGCCCCGTTGTAGGCATGCCTGTTATTTCTGTTAAAATAGGAGATCATTGTTATCATGGCCTATGAATTATATAAAGAAATTATGCACGCCATTACACCCGTTGAATTAGAAGATATTGATGTTACCATTAAGCTTGCTAATAGGGACACTATTAAACCAGTTGGGATTGTTAGAGATGTTGAAGTCTTGTGTGGGAAAGTCAAATATCCTGCTGATTTTCTTGTTCTTGGTTTCCCACAAGATGATTTTTGTCCCATTATTTTTGGTAGACCCTTCTTGAACACTGTTAGTGCTAAGATTGATTGCAAAAAGGATGTTGTTGAAGTTGGCTTAGAGGATATGAAACATGAGTTTAATTTTGCTAAGTTTCGTAGACAACCTCGTGATAGAGAATCACCTAGTAAGGATGAGATTATTGGTCTTGCTTCTATTGTCGTACCTCCTACCGATCCGCTAGAAGAATATTTGCTTGACCATGAAAATGATATGTTTATGAAGGAAATAAGGGAAATAGATGAAGTGTTCCTCAAACAGGAACCTATGCTGAAACACAACCTTCCTATTGAAATTCTTGGGGATCCCGCTCCACCCAAGGGTGATCCCGTGTTTGAACTCAAACTATTACCTGATAATCTTAAGTATGCTTATCTTGATGAAAAGAAAATATATCTTGTTATTATTAGTGCTAACCTTTCAGAACAAGAAGAAGAAAGATTATTGAAAATTCTGAAGAAGCACCGAGCTGCTATTGGGTATACTCTGGATGATCTTAAGGGCATTAGTCCCACTCTATGCCAACACAAAATAAATGTGGAGAAAGATGCCAAACCAGTTAGAGATCCTCAACGACGACTGAATCCCAAAATGACAGAAGTGGTAAGAAAGGAGATACTAAAGCTCCTTGAGGCAGGTATAATTTATCCCGTTGCTGATAGTGATTGGGTAAGCCCTGTCCATTGTGTTCCCAAAAAGGGAGGTATTACTGTCGTTCCTAATGATAAAGATGAATTGATCCTGCAAAGAATTATTATAGGTTATAGGATGGTAATTGATTTCCGTAAATTAAATAAAGCTACTAAGAAAGATCATTACCCTTTACCTTTTATTGATCAAATGCTAGAAAGACTATCCAAACACACACATTTCTGCTTTCTAGATGGTTATTCTGGTTTCCCTCAAATACCTGTGTTAGCGGGGGATCAATCAAAAACTACTTTTACTTGCCCTTTCGGTACTTTTGCTTATAGACGTATGCCTTTTGGTTTATGTAATGCACCTGCTACCTTTCAAAGATGCATGACGGCTATATTCTCTAACTTTTGTGAAAAGATTTGTGAGGTATTCATGGATGATTTCTCCGTCTATGGGTCCTCTTTTGATGATTGCTTGAGCAACCTTGATCGAGTTTTGCAGAGATGTGAAGACACTAGCCTCGTGTTGAATTGGGAAAAGTGCTACTTTATGGTTAATGAAGGCATTGTCTTGGGGCATAAGATTTCTGAGAGAGGTATTGAAGTTGACAAAGCTAAAGTTGAAGCTATTGAAAAGATGCCATGTCCCAAGGACATAAAAGGTATAAGAAGTTTCCTTGGTCATGGCGGTTTTTATAGGAGGTTCATTAAGGACTTTTCTAAAATCTCTAGGCCTCTAACTAATTTATTACAAAAAGATATTCCTTTTGTCTTTGATGATGATTGTTGTGACACTCCAAAATTTTTATTTGGTTTTTATCAAAAACTTTGTGGTTTTTGAGGAGAGGCTATTTAATTTTTTTTTCTTTTTCAGAAAAAGCTTCCACTTAAAAACTTCCTTTGCTTTGGCAAGGATTTTATTTTTTTCAAACTTTGGAGTTTGATCTTTTGAAACTTCTTCTCTGTTGGATCTCTCTCAAATTCATTTTTTGGAGTTTAATTTGATTTATTTTAAAATGAAGCTCTATGAAAATTTGGGAATTTTCATATCTTGGAACCATCCTTGACTTGGCATTTTTGCCCATGTGGTAAAACCCCTCCAAAACCTCCCCTACACCTTGTGATCAACCTAAGTTCTCTGTCCCAACTAATCTAAACAAGTTTTGGATTTTATTCTAATTTTTTTTCCTCTCAAATCAATTCTGAAAATTATTTGGAGCCTGAGGGAGTTTCAAAGCAAGTACCCTATTGCATGTGAGTTTGGACCTCAAACCAACTCTCCTGGATAGTCCTTGGTACCCACAACCCAGAACCATCTTGATCCACTCCTTCTCTTTTCAAATTTTCAAAATTCAGTCTCTGCAAGTTTGGACCAGATTTGCCAAATTTGATGAAATTCATATCTACACTCCCCCAAAAATTCCACCAAAATTCAGGCAGCCTACTTGAGCAATGAGAAGCCACTCCACCAAAAATCAGCTCAAGGAAAAATCTCCAGAGGCCAATTTCATTCTGTCGAACACCTTGCATGCACTGCTGCTATTCAAAATTCAGAAAAATTCAGTTTCAGTGTCGTTTGCGTTCGTCAGTTTCTCTCACGCGTAGACAGTGCACTTGGCACGTTCCTCGCAGCCTCTCCCTCTTGTCCGGAGCTTCACACACGTGCGTGGAGCCTTCCTGGCGTCGGTGGCACGCTGGCCCGCCCTCGCCGGCGTCTTCTGCGGCGTCGGGACCTCCCGTGGCGGCCGACAGAAGGCACACCACGGCAGAACGCCGTTCAGCGCCGCCCAAAGCCCCTTGGCTCTCCGCGTGTCCCTGCCGTGCCAGCGCACGCCCGTGGCACCGTCGCCGTGGCCCGGCAAGCACGGAACGTGCTCCCTGCCGCCGACGGACCGCGCCACCCCCATTCCGTCGAGCTCACCCATAACACCAAACCCCAGCCCGTTTAGCGCCTAAATGGGACCGGTGGACCTCAGCGGCGATGCCCTAGCCCCTAATCCCCCTGCACATCCACGGCACCGCCGTAATCACTCGCCGGAGATCCCCGTTCACGGCAACCGCCTCGGGCCGCCTATAAAAAGGGCCCCCGAGCTCACCCTCGTGCACACCTCATCCCCACTCCTCACCAACACCACGCCAGGCCACTCGGAGGACCTCGAGGAGGTCTCCTCCCCCAACTCCGGCCGCCCCGATCCGCCTCTGCCTCCACCGCGATTCGCTCCGCCCTCTCCGACGAGTTCCTCGACCACCCGAGCCGCCGTCCGTCGGAGCAAAGCTCGCCGTCGACGTGGTACTCGCCGGCGACCACCACCACCACCAACCGACGCGGAATGGCGCCCTGAGCACGGAGGTACCCTCCGATCCCCCTGCCTCGCCGTGGATCGCCGCCGGCGACCACCGCGGCTCTCGGGCGCCGACGAGCTTCGTTCCCCCCCTTTTTTTTGAAGTTTAAACCTGACGTGTGGGACCCCACCGTCAGCCTCTCTGCCCTCTCTGTTGAAACGTTTTCTGGAAGCGCCTTCGGGCAAATTACGTTTTCCCTTTGGGCTGGCGTAGTTTCTGCCGAAGCGTTTTCTGTTTTTATAAGCTAGCCCCTGGAAATCTTCTGTTTCATTACAGACGAGTCCCTGGACAAAAACCTTATAACTTTTAAGCAGAAAAGTATTTTTGATTGATTCTTTTTCTGTTCTCTTTAAAATTTTGTCTAGTTTTTTATCAGATTTATTTGAAAAATATTTGGTATACTTTTGTGCACTCCTTGGTATTTACGATAGCGCATATATTTTCTTTATACCGTAGATACCGAAGGAGGTGACGGAGCCGCGAACTTCACCGAGCTAGGCTCCGACTACTCTGAACCAGGCAAGCATGTTTGAACTTTTGATATGATGAGTGTCTTGGCATGTTTTGCATTTAGTTAGTTTCATGGCATGTTGAGAAGCATATCGATGAACGTTATTTTATGCGATAATGAGGTAAGTGAGTTCGATGATCCATAAGTGGATGGATGTGAGTATGAATGGCCATGTGTTGGCATGAGGATGGGTGAGATGGCAGTGTTGTAGCATGCCAGTCTTATGCCGGACTATGTGACTTCAGTGTCAAACCGTATCGGTCCAGTTCCTCTCATTTCCTTCCCTGTACTACCACATGTTTTCCGCAAGGAATATGGTTTAGTAAGTTGCAAACCGCTTTTCTGGTACACACCAAAAGGAGAGGCCGTGATGATGGTTCCATGGCCCTGGATTAAAGCCAGTCATCCGGTCAGGGGGCATGGGTGTTTCCGGTTGGGACCGAGAGGGGGGCACCCCTTAGAGCGCGCGTGTATAAATTTGATCCCATGCTATTCGAGATTGTGATCTCCCCGTCTCAAAAGTTTTTCTTGGACGATGTCTAGGGTGATTCCTAGCATCGAGAGGTAGGATGGGTGTGTACTGGTTAGCTGTGTTTTCTTCCGAAATACCGTAAACGGAACTAGTCCTTCGTGACTACGGAAATCCGTTGGCTGTGGGAACAATTTTGTACAAACTCTGCAGAGTCATATATTCCTCCAAATCATCTATTCCCTGTCCTAGGTCGATATTATCTTATCCTAATCAAATGTCAGTTTTGATGGCAGAGACTCCGGTGATTCGCTCGAATGCTAACTCCGGTTAAATGATTATCCCTGTGGATGGACTAACCCATTTATTCTTATGAATTAAATGTTTATTATGAGTATTATTTACCTGTGAATAAAATCCCTTTCTGTGATGTCGCCCCGACGTCCGACTGTGGCATTTCTTTTTAAGCCCTTTTCTGTGATGTCGCCCCGACGTCCGACTGTGGCATTTCTTTTCAAGCCCTTTCTGTGATGTCGCCCCGACTTCCGACTGTGGCATTTCTTTTCAAGCCCTTTCTGTGATGTCGCCCCGATGTCCGACTGTGGTATTTCTTTTCAAGCCCTTTCTGTGATGTTGCCCTGACGTCCGACTGTGGCATTTCTTTTCAAGCCCTTTCTGTGATGTCGCCCCGACGTCCGACTATGGCATTTCTTTTCAAGCCCTTTCTGTGATGTCGCCCCGACGTCCGACTGTGGCATTTCTTTTAAAGCCCTTTCTGTGATGTCGCCCCGACATCCGTCTGTGGTATTTCTTTTTAAGCCCTTTATGTGGTGTCGCTAAGACGCCCGACTGTGGCATCATTTCCTTATATTTATTTGTTCACCTTTCGAGGCGTCGCTTCAGACACCCGATCGGTAGTTATTTATGTTCTGTTGGGATTTCAGGCGGACTACCGCCGTTTCCCTTTTATTTACCTTGTTATGCTAATTTTTGAATGTACATTGGTGAATTAATCATGACGCAACCATGCATGCATTTGTTATATCTTACGTCCGAACTGTCTTGCGAGTACTTTCAAAGTACTCACTGGCTTGTTGATTTGGCCAGATGCTGACGAAGGCGATCTCATGGATGAAGAGTTTGATAGCGAGTCCGACACCTAGAGGAGTCCCAGTCAGTCTCGTGCGACCCTGGATTTGGTCACTGTTTTATATCCGCTTCCGCTACCAAATAAATTCATCGAGCCTCACCTTGACGCTTGATGATATGATAGACTTAGAGTCTTGTATTTCTCTCCCCGCTGTGTTTTTCCACCACCGCCCTATCCTCGAGTCAGTAGTATGCCTCCACACCACTGTGTCATGTCCGCCATTAAGTATAATTATTGGCGTGCTTGTAATAATTTGGTTGAGCAACCGTAGTTCGACCCTGTAATATATTTTATGCTACTGGCTTATTGTATCAAGAAATTGTCTAACAGTGAGGAGGTTTTCTCTCATACTGGACTCAAAAGATTGGTTTCTCAATAAATATTTTTATTGGAAAACCGGTCGTGACAAGCTTGGTACCAGAGCCAGGCTGACTGTAGGAAGCCACTAGGTGCGATCGCTAATTAGTTATTAGCATGATAGAGCTAATTTATATTTTTGCAATTGTAGTCATTTTCTGTCAGTCAGCATAAATTTATGATCTGACCATGCAGAATTTTTGCCTACTTTTGTAGATGGCCGACAACAGCTGCGAGTCTCAGACCTTCGCCAACGTGCCCGATGGGTTCGTCAAGCTTCTTTCCTTCATCGTTCAGGTCGCGATGGGGCCATCTGTGCGCCCAGTCTTCACACTCTGCCAGCACCGAGTCAACGACAGTCTGACCATGCACCAGGCCGCGGTGCAGTTCAAGGGAGGGCGTGGTGAGTTACGCCGCTTCCGGTTCGTGGGAAGAGCCATGCCTACGGAGAGGCATGCTATGCAGATGGCAGCCCGCGAGGCGATAGCTCGTCTCAGGGATGTCCTTCCCGTGATGAAGACTCGTCGTTACCGTTATCTTCCGTGCCATGTGCCTTACACCTGTCACTACGCATACTCCTGCCCCAGAGGAGAATGAGACGAGGCTTTTGAGATGCTCATTGAGTATCTCCGGGCCCTGGAGGCAGCCTTCGACAACCTGGTGGACGACTTCGTAG
The DNA here is from genome assembly GCF_018294505.1 of Triticum aestivum. Taxonomy (NCBI): domain Eukaryota; kingdom Viridiplantae; phylum Streptophyta; class Magnoliopsida; order Poales; family Poaceae; genus Triticum; species Triticum aestivum. The sequence goes on along the minus strand of NC_057795.1, from coordinate 601,880,667 downwards.
CTACCCGCATGGACTCAGTTCATGGCTGTGCTGCCAACAGGAGGGAGCTCCTACCCATCGCTCCGCCACTGACTTTGGTCTCGTCCTCAGCATCTTTTACGCCTACTCGTCGCCTGCCTTCCACCGAAGAATTCAACCAAGTCATTGCACCCACTCCAGCGCGCACTGCACCACCCTTCGCGCCCACTCCTGTACGTGTTGCTCCGCCCCTGGCAACCGCTCCGTCCACTCTGCGCAACACTACACGTATGGAGCCCATTAGCGAGGAGGAAGTCGAGTCCCCAACCTCGCTACGCCTCGCCCTCGGCAGGGCAAAGGAGGTCGTCAACATCTCTGCCTGAGTACGCTTAGCTGCCGTGTATTGTACCGCTTTGTAAGATATGTACATAGGTTGTGAGAAGTAGCCTGTTTGCGCATCATGTAGGATCTGGAGAAGTGCACTAGCCTAAATAACATGTCAGGATTATGTACGCATATCCTGAGTGATGTATTGTATAATTACCGCCCGCGTGTAAGATATGTAATGAGCAGTCCTTCTCCGTGCGCAAGTCGATTTGTTTTTCTTAAGTAAGCTGAGTTATTTAATTCTATCTGCCAGCTTTATGCATTTATGGTTTTGTTTTTGCGACTCTTTCCGCTTTTCTTATGAGTTTTACAAAAATATATCCCCAGAGTGAAAAATGTCTCGTCCTTGGACACGCTCCATGCCAACTCCACCAGAGGAAAATTATGATACACAACCCAGCAACGAGTTCACTCAGGGACAGTCAAACCAACAGGGCAGTGAATCGGCACTTTCACAAATGTGCCTCCTTTATGAGCAGAGTCAGCAACAACATCGTGAGATGATGAACCAAGTCATCAACATGGGAAATCATCATGGACAGTATCAGCAGCATTCCAAGTTATCTGAGCTACAGAAGACACGTCCTCAAACATTTTCTCACACTGACAAGCCTCTTGAAGCCGAGGACTGGCTTCGAGATATGGAGAGGAAATTAATTATTGCAAAATGTTCAGATCTCGAGAAAGTACTATATGCTCCACACTATCTCACAGGAGCAGCCGCATCGTGGTGGGAGAATTTTCTGCACATGCATCCCAACGAAAATGACATAACCTGGGATGATTTCAAGGAAGGTTTCCGTGGTGCACACATTCCTAGGAGTATTATGAAAATCAAGAAGAGAGAATTCGATGACCTCAAACAAAGGAACATGACAGTGTCAGATTACAACAGTCAATTTACCCTATTGTCCCGCTACGCCAATGAAGAGCGTATGACTGAAATCAAGAAGATGGAGAAATTCCTTGACGGTCTGGCGCCCGCGCTTAAATGCCAACTGGTCGTGCACACTTTTCCTGATTTTAAAACACTGGTGGACAAAGCCATTACTCTGGAAAATGAGAGACGCAGTCTGGAAGATATCCGCAAGCGAAAAAGGGACCAGACTAATCATGCTCGCAATCACCGAAGCAAGACAGATTTTCAAAAGGGTGGGACACACAAATCCTCATCCAATGTCTCACGCCCAATCAAGAATTTTCATGCAAGGGACAAGGAATTCACCTATCGCCCCGGCGTTACTTGTTACGCTTGTGGAGAAGAAGGGCACTATGCCAAACAGTGCCCCAAGCCAAGGAATTCAACCCCAAAGCCGAACAACGGCGGCAATAATTCCGCGCCCAAGCGAAACAATTTCAATCCCAACAATAACCACAGGAAGGGTCATCTGAACCACGTAACCAAAGAGGAGGCACAAAATGCTCCGGATATCGTACTCGGTACGTTTCCTGTCAACACAATACCTGCAATGGTTTTGTTTGATTCTGGAGCTTCTCACTCTTTCATTTCGAAAAGTTTTGCTTTGCAAAATAATTTTTCGATGCTTCCTTTGGAGAAATCCATGACCATCAAGTCCCCTGGGATTCAGCAAGTTACTCAGAATTACTGTCAGAATGTGGTCATTGAGTTCGAAGGATTGGAGTTTCACGCAAATCTTATTGTGTTGGAAAATAAAGGACTGGATGTCATCCTAGGGATGGATTGGCTAACCACCAATAAGGGTTTTATCGACTGTTTCAACAGGACCGTAATTCTCACACACCACCAAGGGAAGACAATAAGAGTATCAGCCAAGGAAGGAAAAATACCCCGGCAACCGAGATTAAATAAGGTGGACGTTTCTGAGCTAAACAAGGTTCCAGTAGTGTGTGAATTTCCAGATGTATTCCCTGAAGAGCTACCAGGCATGCCACCAGACCGAGAAATAGAATTCCGCATTGAGCTAGCACCAGGAACCACCCCCATATACAAGAAACCATACAGAATGGCACCATCCGAGTTGATCGAGTTGAAGAAGCAAATAAAGGAATTACTGGAAAAAGGATACATTCGAGCCAGCTCCTCACCTTGGGGATCACCAATTTTATTTGCCAAAAAGAAGGATGGAACGCTGAGATTGTGTATTGACTATCGAGCACTTAACATGGTCACAGTCAAAAACAAATACCCGATGCCAAGGATAAACGATTTGTTTGATCAACTCGCTCAGGCCAAGGTATTCTCAAAAATTGACTTAAGGTCAGGATACCATCAATTGAAGGTACGAACGGAAGATATCCCCAAAACAGCCTTCACCTCCAGATATGGACTGTACGAGTTCACAGTGATGCCATTTGGATTAACTAACGCCCCAGCATATTTTGTTCACCTCATGAACAAAGTATTTATGAAGTTTATGGACAAGTTCGTCGTGGTATTCATCGACGATATTCTGGTATACTCCAAGACACCAGAAGAGCACGCAGAACATCTCAGGATTGTGCTAGGAGAGCTAAGAAAACACCAATTGTATGCCAAGTTCAGCAAGTGCGAATTTTGGCTAAGACAAGTAGGCTTTCTAGGCCACGTGCTGACTCAAGACGGTATCGCAGTGGACCCAGAGAAAGTCAAGGCCGTACTTGGCTGGAAGTCACCAGCCAGCGTAACGGACATACGGAGTTTCTTGGGAATGGCAGGATATTACCGCAGATTTATTGAAGGATTTTCCACCATAGCCAAGCCTATGACACAGTTGCTCAAGAAAGATAAGAAGTTTGAATGGACAGAAGCCTGCGAGAAAAGTTTCCAAGAGCTAAAGCGGAAGTTAACAACAGCACCGGTATTAATTGTACCCGACATACACAAGAATTTTGAAGTATATTGTGACGCGTCCAGAAAGGGTCTCGGATGCGTGTTGATGCAAGAAGGCAAGGTTGTCGCCTACGCTTCAAGGCAACTTCGCAAGCATGAGGAAAATTATCCCACTCATGACTTAGAAATGGCAGCAGTTATTCATGCACTCAAGGAATGGAGGCATTTCTTACTTGGGAATCGATGTGAAATATATACGGATCACAAAAGTCTCAAATATATTTTCACGCAGCCAGAACTAAATTTAAGGCAACGACGCTGGTTGGAATTGGTAAAGGATTATGATGTTGGTATCCATTACCATCCAGGGAAAGCAAATGTAGTGGCCGATGCCCTTAGTCGGAACCCCAGCTCCGACGGAAACAATCTGCACAGCTTGAGGCCCGAATTCCAACAAGAATTTGCCAAGCTCAACTTGATAATGGTAGCAGAAGGCACCATATCAAACTTGGAAATACAACCCAACCTTGTGGAGAAAATTAAAGAAGCTCAGCCCGGTCACACCAGCATCGAAGGCATCAAAAGAAAGTTGAGTATGGGCAAGGCCTCGGAATTCGTAATAGACAATGAAGGAATATTATGGTACGGAGAAAGGCTCTGCGTGCCAAACATAGAAGACCTTAAACAGCAAATTTTAGCTGAAGCACACACCACTCCATATTCAATCCACCCTGGAGGAACCAAAATGTATAAGGATATTCAGGAAAGATTTTGGTGGCACGGTATGAAGAGGGACATAGCCGCCTTCATTGCATGTTGCGACTCATGTCAACGCATAAAAGCTGAACATCAGAGACCAGCCGGACTACTGCAACCTAACAAAATACCTGAGTGGAAATGGGATGAAATAGGGATGGATTTTATTGTCGGACTACCTCGGTCACGACACGGGAATGATGCCATATGGGTCATCACTGACAGGTTGACCAAAGTGGCACACTTTATTCCAGTGAAGACAACCTACAACCACTCAGAGGCTTGCCAGGATTTATCTTTCCCGCATAGTTTGTCTGCACGGTGTCCCGAAGACTATAATATCCGACAGAGGCACTCAGTTCGTCTCAAGATTTTGGGAGCATTTACAACAGGCTCTGGGAACCCAACTAGCCTTCAGTACCGCATACCACCCACAGACTGATGGACAAACAGAACGCGTAAACCAGGTTTTAGAAGACATGCTGAGAGCATGTGTCCTCACATATGGAACCAGTTGGGAAGAAAGCCTGCCATACGCCGAGTTCGCGTATAACAATAGCTACCAGGCCAGCCTACAAATGGCACCATTTGAGGCCTTATACGGACGAAGGTGTCGTACCCCGTTAAATTGGTCAGAGACCGGAGACAGCCGCATCTTCGGACCAGACATGCTCAGAGAAGCCGAGGAAAAGGTCAAGCTAATCAGAGACCGACTTAAGACCGCTCAAAGTCGACAGAAGAGTTATTATGATCAGAAACATCGTAGGGTCAGCTTCGAACCCGGTGAGTTCGTATACCTGAGAGTGTCCCCTATGAGAGGATTGCAACGGTTTAAGATTAAAGGAAAGTTAGCACCAAGATTCATTGGACCATTCTGCATAGTGGCACGAAGAGGCACTGTAGCCTACCAGCTAGACTTACCCGAAGACTTGTCCGACATTCACGACGTGTTCCACGTCTCTCAATTAAGGAAGTGCGTAAGCAACCCAGAGAAACAAGTATCCCATGAAAACATTGATGTGCAGCCAGACCTCACTTATCGAGAACGTCCCGTAAGAATATTAGAGGAGTCTGAAAGGAGGACCCGACAGAAGACCATCAAGTTTTTCAAAGTCCAGTGGAGCAATCACACCGACAGTGAAGCAACTTGGGAAAGCGAGGATTTTCTTCGGACAGAGCATCCACACCTATTTAAGGATCAGCTGAAATCTCGGGGACGAGATTTTTCCTAAGGGGGTAGGTGTTGTGACACTCCAAAATTTTTATTTGGTTTTTATCAAAAACTTTGTGGTTTTTGAGGAGAGGCTATTTAAAATTTTCTTTTTCAGAAAAACCTTCCACTTAAAAACTTCCTTTGCTTTGGCAAGGATTTTATTTTTTCAAACTTTGGTGTTTGATCTTTTGAAACTTCTTCTCTGTTGGTTCTCTCTCAAATTATTTTTGGGAGTTTAATTTGTTTTCTTTTAAAATGAAGCTCTATGAAAATTTGGGGATTTTCATATCTTGGAACCACCCTTGACTTGGCATTGTTCCCATGTGGTAAAACCCCTCCAAAACCTCCCCTACACCTTGTGATCAACCTAAGTTCTCTGTCCCAACTAATCTAAACAAGTTTTGGATTTTATTCTAATTTTTTTCCCTCTCAAATCAATTCTGAAAATTATTTGGAGCCTGAGGGAGTTTCAAAGCAAGTACCCTATTGCATGTGAGTTTGGACCTCAAACCAACTCTCCTGGATAGTCCTTGGTACTCACAACCCAGAACCATCTTGATCCACTCCTTCCATTTTCAAATTTTTCAAAATTCAGTCTCTGCAAGTTTGGACCAGATTTGCCAAATTTGATGAAATTCATATCTACACTCCCCCAAAAATTCCACCAAAATTCAGGCAGCCTACTTGAGCAATGAGAAGCCACTCCACCAAAAATCAGCTCAAGGAAAAATCTCCAGAGGCCAATTTCATTCTGTCGAACACCTTGCATGCACTGCTGCTGTACAAAATTCAGAAAAATTCAGTTTCAGTGTCGTTTGCGTTCATCAGTTTCTCTCATGCGTAGACAGTGCACTTGGCATGTTCCTCGCAGCCTCTCCCTCTTGTCCGGAGCTTCACACGCGTGCGTGGAGCCTTCCTGGCGTCGGTGGCATGCTGGCCCGCCCTCGCCGGCGTCTTCTACGGCATCGGGACCTCCCGTGGCGGCCGACAGAAGGCACACCACGGAAGAACGCCGTTCAGCGCCGCCCAAAGCCCCTTGGCTCTCCGCGTGTCCCTGCCGTGCCAGCGCACGCCCGTGGCACCGTCACCGTGGCCCGGCAAGCACGGAACGTGCTCCCTGCCGCCGACGGACCGCGCCACCCCCGTTCCGTCGAGCTCACCCATAACGCCAAACCCCAGCCCGTTTAGCGCCTAAATGGGACCGGTGGACCTCAACGGCGATGCCCTAGCCCCTAATCCCCCTGCACATCCACGGCACCGCCGTAATCACTCGTCGGAGATCCCCGTTCACGGCAACCGCCTCGGGCCGCCTATAAAAAGGGCCCCCGAGCTCACCCTCGTGCACACCTCATCCCCACTCCTCACCAACACCACGCCAGGCCAATCGGAGGACCTCGAGGAGGTCTCCTCCCCCAACTCCGGCCGCCCGATCCGCCTCTGCCTCCACCGCGATTCGCTCCGCCCTCTCCGACGAGTTCCTCGACCACCCGAGCCGCCGTCCGCTGGAGCAAAGCTCGCCGTCGACGTGGTACTCGCCGGCGACCACCACCACCACCAACCGACGCGGAATGGCGCCCTGAGCACGGAGATACCCTCCGATCCCCCTGCCTCGCCGTGGATCGCCGCCGGCGACCACCGCGGCTCTCGGGCGCCGACGAGCTTCGTTCCCCCCTTTTTTTGAAATTCAAACCTGACGCGTGGGACCCCACCGTCAGCCTCTCTGCTCTCTCTGTTGAAACGTTTTCTGGAAGCGCCTTCGGGCAAAGTACGTTTTCCCTTTGGGCTGGCGTAGTTTCTGCCGAAGCGTTTTCTGTTTTTATAAGCTAGCCCCTGGAAATCTTCTGTTTCATTACAGATGAGTCCCTGGGCAAAAACCCTTATAACTTTTAAACAGAAAAGTATTTTTGATTGATTCTTTTTCTGTTCTCTTTAAAATTTTGTCTAGTTTTTTATCAGATTTATTTGAAAAATATTTGGAATACTTTTTGTGCACTCCTTGGTATTTACGATAGCGCATATATTTTCTTTATACCGTAGATACCGAAGGAGGTGACGGAGCCGCGAACTTCACCGAGCTAGGCTCCGACTACTCTGAACCAGGCAAGCATGTTTGAACTTTTGATATGATGAGTGTCTTGGCATGTTTTGCATTTAGTTAGTTTCATGGCATGTTGAGAAGCATATCGATGAACGTTATTTTATGCGATAATGAGGTAAGTGAGTTCGATGATCCATAAGTGGATGGATGTGAGTATGAATGGCCATGTGTTGGCATGAGGATGGGTGAGATGGCAGTGTTGTAGCATGCCAGTCTTATGCCAGACTATGTGACTTCAGTGTCAAACCGTATCGGTCCAGTTCCTCTCATTTCCTTCCCTGTACTACCACATGTTTTCCGCAAGGAATATGGTTTAGTAAGTTGCAAACCGCTTTTCTGGTACACACCAAAAGGAGAGGCCGTGATGATGGTTCCATGGCCCTGGATTAAAGCCAGTCATCCGGTCAGGGGGCATGGGTGTTTCCGGTTGGGACCGAGAGGGGGGCACCCCTTAGAGCGCGCGTATATAAATTTGATCCCATGCTATTCGAGATTGTGATCTCCCCGTCTCAAAAGTTTTTCTTGGACGATGTCTAGGGTGATTCCTAGCATCGAGAGGTAGGATGGGTGTGTACTGGTTAGCTGTGTTTTCTTCCGAAATACCGTAAACGGAACTAGTCCTTCGTGACTACGGAAATCCGTTGGCTGTGGGAAAATTTTGTACAAACTCTGCAGAGTCATATATTCCTCCAAATCATCTATTCCATGTCCAGATCGATATTATCTTATCCTAATCAAATGTCAGTTTTGATGACAGAGACTCCGGTGATTCGCATGAGTGCTAATTCCGGTTAAATGATTATTCCTGTGGATGGACTAACCCATTTATTCTCATGAATTAAATGTTTATTATGAGTATTATTACTTGTGAATCAAAGCCCTTTCTGTGATGTCGCCCCGACGTCCGACTGTGGCATTTCTTTTAAGCCCTTTCTGTGATGTCGCCCCGACGTCCGACTGTGGCATTTCTTTTAAAGCCCTTTCTGTGATGTCGCCCCGACGTCCGACTGTGGTATTTCTTTTAAAGCCCTTTCTGTGATGTCGCCCTGACTTCCGACTGTGGCATTTCTTTTCAAGCCCTTTCTGTGATGTCGCCCCGACGTCCGACTATGGCATTTCTTTTAAAGCCCTTTCTGTGATGTCGCCCCGACGTCCGACTATGGCATTTCTTTTAAAGCCCTTTCTGTGATGTCGCCCCGACATCCGTCTGTGGTATTTCTTTTAAGCCCTTTATGTGGTGTCGCTAAGACGCCCGACTGTGGCATCATTTCCTTATATTTATTGTTCACCTTTCGAGGCGTCGCTTCAGACACCCGATCGGTAGTTATTTATGTTCTGTTGGGATTTCAGGCGGACTATCGCCGTTTCCCTTTTACTTACCTTGTTATGCTAATTTTGAATGTACATTGGTGAATTATCATGACGCAACCATGCATGCATTTGTTATATCTTACGTCCGAACTGTCTTGCGAGTACTTTCAAAGTACTCACTGGCTTGTTGATTTGGCCAGATGCTGACGAAGGCGATCTCATGGATGAAGAGTTTGATAGCGAGTCCGACACTTAGAGGAGTCCCAGTCAGTCTCGTGCGACCCTGGATTTGGTCACTGTTTTATATCCGCTTCCGCTACCAAATAAATTCATCGAGCCTCACCTCGACGCTCGATGAGATGATAGACTTAGAGTCTTGTATTTCTCTCCCCGCTGTGTTTTTCCACCACCGCCCTATCCTCGAGTCAGTAGTATGCCTCCACACCACTGTGTCATGTCCGCCATTATGTATAATTATTGGCGTGCTTGTAATAATTTGGTTGAGCAACCGTAGTTCGACCCTGTAATATATTTTATGCTACTGGCTTATTGTATCAAGAAATTGTCTACCAGTGAGGAGGATTTCTCTCATACTGGACTCAAAAGATTGGTTTCTCAATAAATATTTTTATTGGAAAACCGGTCGTGACAAGCTTGGTACCAGAGCCAGGCTGACTGTAGGAAGCCACTAGGTGCGATCGCTAATTAGTTATTAGCATGATAGAGCTAATTTATATTTTTGCAATTGTAGTCATTTTCTGTCAGTCAGCATAAATTTATGATCTGACCATGCAGAATTTTTGCCTACTTTTGTAGATGGCCGACAACAGCTGCGAGTCTCAGACCTTCGCCAACGTGCCCGATGGGTTCGTCAAGCTTCTTTCTTTCATCGTTCAGGTCGCGATGGGGCCATCCGTGCGCCCAGTCTTCACACTCTGCCAGCACCGAGTCAACGACAGTCTGACCATGCACCAGGCCGCGGTGCAGTTCAAGGGAGGGCGTGGTGAGTTACGCCGCTTCCGGTTCGTGGGAAGAGCCATGCCTACGGAGAGGCATGCTATGCAGATGGCAGCCCGCGAGGCGATAGCTCGTCTCAGGGATGTCCTTCCCGTGATGAAGACTCGTCGTTACCGTTATCTTCCGTGCCATGTGCCTTACACCTGTCACTACGCATACTCCTGCCCCAGAGGAGAACGAGACGAGGCTTTTGAGATGCTCATTGAGTATCTCCGGGCCCTGGAGGCAGCCTTCGACAACCTGGTGGACGACTTCGTAGCTACCCGCATGGACTCAGTCCATGGCTGTGCTGCCAACAGGAGGGAGCTCCTACCCATCGCTCCGCCACTGACTTTGGTCTCGTCCTCAGCATCTTTTACGCCTACTCGTCGCCTGCCTTCTACCGAAGAATTCAACCAAGTCATTGCACCCACTCCAGCGCGCACTGCACCACCCTTCGCGCCCACTCCTGTACGTGTTGCTCCGCCCCTGGCAACCGCTCCGTCCACTCTGCGCAACACTACACGTATGGAGCCCATTAGCGAGGAGGAAGTCGAGTCCCCAACCTCGCTACGCCTCGCCCTCGGCAGGGCAAAGGAGGTCGTCAACATCTCTGCCTGAGTACGCTTAGCTGCCATGTATTGTACCGCTTTGTAAGATATGTACATAGGTTGTGAGAAGTAGCCTGTTTGCGCATCATGTAGGATCTGGAGAAGTGCACTAGCCTAAATAACATGTCAGGATTATGTACGCATATCCTGAGTGATGTATTGTATAATTACCGCCCGCGTGTAAGATATGTAATGAGCAGTCCTTCTCCGTGCGCAAGTCGATTTGTTTTTCTTAAGTAAGCTGAGTTATTTAATTCTATCTGCCAGCTTTATGCATTTATGGTTTTGTTTTGCGACTCTTTCCGCTTTTCTTATGAGTTTTACAAAAATATATCCCCAGAGTGAAAAATGTCTCGTCCTTGGACACGCTCCATGCCAACTCCACCAGAGGAAAATTATGATACACAACCCAGCAACGAGTTCACTCAGGGACAGTCAAGCCAACAGGGCAGTGAATCGGCACTTTCACAAATGTGCCGCCTTTATGAGCAGAGTCAGCAACAACATCGGGAGATGATGAACCAAGTCATCAACATGGGAAATCACCATGGACAGTATCAGCAGCATTCCAAGTTATCTGAGCTACAGAAGACACGTCCTCAAACATTTTCTCACACTGACAAGCCTCTTGAAGCCGAGGACTGGCTTCGAGATATGGAGAGGAAATTAATTATTGCAAAATGTTCAGATCTCGAGAAAGTACTATATGCTCCACACTATCTCACAGGAGCAGCCGCATCGTGGTGGGAGAATTTTCTGCACATGCATCCCAACGAAAATGACATAACCTGGGATGATTTCAAGGAAGGTTTCCGTGGTGCACATATTCCTAAGAGTATTATGAAAATCAAGAAGAGAGAATTCGATGACCTCAAACAAAGGAACATGACAGTGTCAGATTACAACAGTCAATTTACCCTATTGTCCCGCTACGCCAATGAAGAGCGTATGACTGAAATCAAGAAGATGGAGAAATTCCTTGACGGTCTGGCGCCCGCGCTTAAATGCCAACTGGTCGTGCACACTTTTCCTGATTTTAAAACACTGGTGGACAAAGCCATTACTCTGGAAAATGAGAGACGCAGTCTGGAAGATATCCGCAAGCGAAAAAGGGACCAGACTAATCATGCTCGCAATCACCGAAGCAAGACAGATTTTCAAAAGGGTGGGACACACAAATTCTCATCCAATGTCTCACGCCCAATCAAGAATTTTCATGCAAGGGACAAGGAATTCACCTATCGCCCCGGCGTTACTTGTTACGCTTGTGGAGAAGAAGGGCACTATGCCAAACAGTGCCCCAAGCCAAGGAATTCAACCCCAAAGCCGAACAACGGCGGCAATAATTCAGCGCCCAAGCGAAACAATTTCAATCCCAACAATAACCACAGGAAGGGTCATCTGAACCACGTAACCAAAGAGGAGGCACAAAATGCTCCGGATATCGTACTCGGTACGTTTCCTGTCAACACAATACCTGCAATGGTTTTGTTTGATTCTGGAGCTTCTCACTCTTTCATTTCGAAAAGTTTTGCTTTGCAAAATAATTTTTCGATGCTCCCTTTGGAGAAATCCATGATCATCAAGTCCCCTGGGATTCAGCAAGTTACTCAGAATTACTGTCAGAATGTGGTCATTGAGTTCGAAGGATTGAAGTTTCACGCAAATCTTATTGTGTTGAAAAATAAAGGACTGGATGTCATCCTAGGGATGGATTGGCTAACCACCAATAAGGGTTTTATCGACTGTTTCAACAGGACCGTAATTCTCACACACCACCAAGGGAAGACAATAAGAGTATCAGCCAAGGAAGGAAAAATACCCCGGCAACCGAGATTAAATAAGGTGGACGTTTCTGAGCTAAACAAGGTTCCAGTAGTGTGTGAATTTCCAGATGTATTCCCTGAAGAGCTACCAGGCATGCCACCAGACCGAGAAATAGAATTCCGCATTGAGCTAGCACCAGGAACCACCCCCATATACAAGAAACCATACAGAATGGCACCATCCGAGTTGATCGAGTTGAAGAAGCAAATAAAGGAATTACTGGAAAAAGGATACATTCGAGCCAGCTCCTCACCTTGGGGATCACCAATTTTATTTGCCAAAAAGAAGGATGGAACGCTGAGATTGTGTATTGACTATCGAGCACTTAACATGGTCACAGTCAAAAACAAATACCCGATGCCAAGGATAAACGATTTGTTTGATCAACTCGCTCAGGCCAAGGTATTCTCAAAAATTGACTTAAGGTCAGGATACCATCAATTGAAGGTACGAACGGAAGATATCCCCAAAACAGCCTTCACCTCCAGATATGGACTGTACGAGTTCACAGTGATGCCATTTGGATTAACTAACGCCCCAGCATATTTTGTTCACCTCATGAACAAAGTATTTATGAAGTTTATGGACAAGTTCGTCGTGGTATTCATCGACGATATTCTGGTATACTCCAAGACACCAGAAGAGCACGCAGAACATCTCAGGATTGTGCTAGGAGAGCTAAGAAAACACCAATTGTATGCCAAGTTCAGCAAGTGCGAATTTTGGCTAAGACAAGTAGGCTTTCTAGGCCACGTGCTGACTCAAGACGGTATCGCAGTGGACCCAGAGAAAGTCAAGGCCGTACTTGGCTGGAAGTCACCAGCCAGCGTAACGGACATACGGAGTTTCTTGGGAATGGCAGGATATTACCGCAGATTTATTGAAGGATTTTCCACCATAGCCAAGCCTATGACACAGTTGCTCAAGAAAGATAAGAAGTTTGAATGGACAGAAGCCTGCGAGAAAAGTTTCCAAGAGCTAAAGCGGAAGTTAACAACAGCACCGGTATTAATTGTACCCGACATACACAAGAATTTTGAAGTATATTGTGACGCGTCCAGAAAGGGTCTCGGATGCGTATTGATGCAGGAAGGCAAGGTTGTCGCCTATGCTTCAAGGCAACTTCGCAAACATGAGGAAAATTATCCCACTCATGACTTAGAAATGGCAGCAGTTATTCATGCACTCAAGGAATGGAGGCATTTCTTACTTGGGAATCGATGTGAAATATATACGGATCACAAAAGTCTCAAATATATTTTCACGCAGCCAGAACTAAATTAACGGCAACGACGCTGGTTGGAATTGGTAAAGGATTATGATGTTGGTATCCATTACCATCCAGGGAAAGCAAATGTAGTGGCCGATGCCCTTAGTCGGAACCCCAGCTCCGACGGAAACAATCTGCACAGCTTGAGGCCCGAATTCCAACAAGAATTTGCCAAGCTCAACTTGATAATGGTAGCAGAAGGCACCATATCAAACTTGGAAATACAACCCAACCTTGTGGAGAAAATTAAAGAAGCTCAGCCCGGTCACACCAGCATCGAAGGCATCAAAAGAAAGTTGAGTATGGGCAAGGCCTCGGAATTCGTCATAGACAAGGAAGGAATATTATGGTACGGAGAAAGGCTCTGCGTGCCAAACATAGAAGACCTTAAACAGCAAATTTTAGCTGAAGCACACACCACTCCATATTCGATCCACCCTGGAGGAACCAAAATGTATAAGGATATTCAGGAAAGATTTTGGTGGCACGGTATGAAGAGGGACATAGCCGCCTTCATTGCATGTTGCGACTCATGTCAACGCATAAAAGCTGAACATCAGAGACCAGCCGGACTACTGCAACCTAACAAAATACCTGAGTGGAAATGGGATGAAATAGGGATGGATTTTATTGTCGGACTACCTCGGTCACGACACGGGAATGATGCCATATGGGTCATCACTGACAGGTTGACCAAAGTGGCACACTTTATTCCAGTGAAGACAACCTACACCACTCAGAGGCTTGCCAGGATTTATCTTTCCCGCATAGTTTGTCTGCACGGTGTCCCGAAGACTATAATATCCGACAGAGGCACTCAGTTCGTCTCAAGATTTTGGGAGCATTTACAACAGGCTCTGGGAACCCAACTAGCCTTCAGTACCGCATACCACCCACAGACTGATGGACAAACTGAACGCGTAAACCAGGTTTTAGAAGACATGCTGAGAGCATGTGTCCTCACATATGGAACCAGTTGGGAAGAAAGCCTGCCATACGCCGAGTTCGCGTATAACAATAGCTACCAGGCCAGCCTACAAATGGCACCATTTGAGGCTTATACGGACGAAGATGTCGTACCCCGTTAAATTGGTCAGAGACCGGAGACAGCCGCATCTTCGGACCAGACATGCTCAGAGAAGCCGAGGAAAAGGTCAAGCTAATCAGAGACCGACTTAAGACCGCTCAAAGTCGACAGAAGAGTTATTATGATCAGAAACATCGTAGGGTCAGCTTCGAACCCGGTGAGTTCGTATACCTGAGAGTATCCCCTATGAGAGGATTGCAACGGTTTAAGATTAAAGGAAAGTTAGCACCAAGATTCATTGGACCATTCTGCATAGTGGCACGAAGAGGCACTGTAGCCTACCAGCTAGACTTACCCGAAGACTTGTCCGACATTCACGACGTGTTCCACGTCTCTCAATTAAGGAAGTGCGTAAGCAACCCAGAGAAACAAGTATCCCATGAAAACATTGACGTGCAGCCAGACCTCACTTATCGGGAACGTCCCGTAAGAATATTAGAGGAGTCTGAAAGGAGGACCCGACAGAAGACCATCAAGTTTTTCAAAGTCCAGTGGAGCAATCACACCGACAGTGAAGCAACTTGGGAAAGCGAGGATTTTCTTCGGACAGAGCATCCACACTTATTTAAGGATCAGCTGAAATCTCGGGGACGAGATTTTTCCTAAGGGGGTAGGTGTTGTGACACTCCAAAATTTTAATTTGGTTTTTATCAAAAACTTTGTGGTTTTTGAAAGAGGCCATTTAAATTTTCTTTTCAGAAAAACCTTCCTCTTAAAAACTTCCTTTGCTTTGGCAAGGATTTTATTTTTTCAAACTTTGGTGTTTGATCTTTTGAAACTTCTTCTCTGTTGGTTCCCTCTCAAATTATTTTTGGGAGTTTAATTTTTTCTTTTAAAATGAACTCTATGAAAATTTGGGGATTTTCATATCTTGGAACCACCCTTGACTTGGCATTTTGCCCATGTGGTAAAACCCCTCCAAAACCTCCCCTACACCTTGTGATCAACCTAAGTTCTCTGTCCCAACTAATCCAAACAAGTTTTGGATTTTATTCTAATTATTTTCCCTCTCAAATCAATTCTGAAAATTATTTGAGCCTGAGTGATTTTCAAAGCAAGTACCCTATTGCATTTGAGTTTTGACCTCAAACCAACTCTCCTGGATAGTCCTTTGTACCCACAACCCAGAACCATCTTGATCCACTCCTCCTCTTTTCAAATTTTTCAAAATTCAGTCTCTGCAAGTTTGGACCAGATTTGCCAAATTTGATGAAATTCATATCTACACTCCTCCAAAAATTCCACCAAAATTCAGGCAGCCTACTTGAGCAATGAGAAGCCACTCCACCAAAATCAGCTCAAGGAAAAATCCCAGAGGCCAATTCATTCTGTCGAACACCTTGCATGCACTGTTCTGTTCAAAATTCAGAAAATTCAGTTTCAGTGTCGTTTGCGTTCGTCAGTTTCTCTCACGCGTAGACAGTGCACTTGGCACGTTCCTCGCAGCCTCTCCCTCTTGTCCGGAGCTTCACACGCGTGCGTGGAGCCTTCCTGGCGTCGGTGGCAGCTGGCCCGCCTCGCCGGCGTCTTCCGGCTCGGGACCTCCCGTGGCGGCCGACAGAAGGCACACCAGGCGAACGCCGTTCAGCGCCGCCCAAAGCCCCTTGGCTCTCCGCGTGTCCCTGCCGTGCCAGCGCACGCCCGTGGCACCGTCCGTGGCCCGGCAAGCACGGAACGTGCTCCCTGCCGCCGACGGCCGCGCCACCCCCGTTCCGTCGAGCTCACCCATAACGCAAACCCCAGCCCGTTTAGCGCCTAAATGGGACCGGTGGACCTCAACGGCGATGCCCTAGCCCCTAATCCCCCTGCACATCCACGGCACCGCCGTAATCACTCGCCGGAGATCCCCGTTCACGGCAACCGCCTCGGGCGCCTATAAAAAGGGCCCCGAGCTCACCCTCGTGCACACCTCATCCCCACTCCTCACCAACACCACGCCAGGCCACTCGGAGGACCTCGAGGAGGTCTCCTCCCCCAACTCCGGCCGCCCGATCCGCCGCCTCCACCGCGATTCGCTCCGCCCTCTCCGACGAGTTCCTCGACCACCCGAGCCGCCGTCCGGGAGCAAAGCTCGCCGTCGACGTGGTACTCGCCGGCGACCACCACCACCAACCGACGCGGAATGGCGCCCTGAGCACGGAGTACCCTCCGATCCCCCTGCCTCGCCGTGGATCGCCGCCGGCGACCACCGCGGCTCTCGGGCGCCGACGAGCTCGTTCCCCCCTTTTTTTTGAAGTTAAACCTGACGTGTGGGACCCCACCGTCAGCCTCTCTGCCCTTTGTTGAAACGTTTTCTGGAAGCGCCTTCGGGCAAATACGTTTTCCCTTTGGGCTGGCGTAGTTTCTGCCGAAGCGTTTTCTTTTTAAGCTAGCCCCTGGAAATCTTCTGTTTCATTACAGATGAGTCCCTGGACAAAAACCCTTATAACTTTTAAACAGAAAAGTATTTTTGATTGATTCTTTTTCTGTTCTCTTTAAAATTTTGTCTAGTTTTTTATCAGATTTATTTGAAAAATATTTGGAATACTTTTGTGCACTCCTTGGTATTTACGATAGCGCATATATTTTCTTTATACCGTAGATACCGAAGGAGGTGACGGAGCCGCGAACTTCACCGAGCTAGGCTCCGACTACTCTGAACCAGGCAAGCATGTTTGAACTTTTGATATGATGAGTGTCTTGGCATGTTTTGCATTTAGTTAGTTTCATGGCATGTTGAGAAGCATATCGATGAACGTTATTTTATGCGATAATGAGGTAAGTGAGTTCGATGATCCATAAGTGGATGGATGTGAGTATGAATGGCCATGTGTTGGCATGAGGATGGGTGAGATGGCAGTGTCGTAGCATGCCAGTCTTATGCCAGACTATGTGACTTCAGTGTCAAACCGTATCGGTCCAGTTCCTCTCATTTCCTTCCCTGTACTACCACATGTTTTCCGCAAGGAATATGGTTTAGTAAGTTGCAAACCGCTTTTCTGGTACACACCAAAAGGAGAGGCCGTGATGATGGTTCCATGGCCCTGGATTAAAGCCAGTCATCCGGTCAGGGGGCATGGGTGTTTCCGGTTGGGACCGAGAGGGGGGCACCCCTTAGAGCGCGCGTATATAAATTTGATCCCATGCTATTCGAGATTGTGATCTCCCCGTCTCAAAAGTTTTTCTTGGACGATGTCTAGGGTGATTCCTAGCATCGAGAGGTAGGATGGGTGTGTACTGGTTAGCTGTGTTTTCTTCCGAAATACCGTAAACGGAACTAGTCCTTCGTGACTACGGAAATCCGTTGGCTGTGGGAAAATTTTGTACAAACTCTGCAGAGTCATATATTCCTCCAAATCATCTATTCCATGTCCAGATTCGATATTATCTTATCCTAATCAAATGTCAGTTTTGATGACAGAGACCCCGGCGATTCGCATGAGTGCTAATTCCGGTTAAATGAATATTCCCGTGGATGGACTATCCCATTTATTCTCATGAATTAAATGTTTATTATGAGTATTATTTACTTGTGAATCAAAGCCCTTTTGTGATGTCGCCCCGACGTCCGACTGTGGCATTTCTTTTAAAGCCCTTTCTGTGATGTCGCCCCGACGTCCGACTGTGGCATTTCTTTTAAAGCCCTTTCTGTGATGTCGCCCCGACGTCCGACTGTGGCATTTCTTTTAAAGCCCTTTCTGTGATGTCGCCCCGACGTCCGACTGTGGCATTTCTTTTAAAGCCCTTTCTGTGATGTCGCCCCGACGTCCGACTGTGGCATTTCTTTTAAACCCTTTCTGTGACGTCGCCCCGACATCCGACTGTGGTATTTCTTTTAAGCCCTTTATGTGGTGTCGCTAAGACGCCCGACTGTGGCATCATTTCCTTATATTTATTTGTTCACCTTTCGAGGCGTCGCTTCAGACACCCGATCGGTAGTTATTTATGTTCTGTTGGGATTTCAGGCGGACTACCGCCGTTTCCCTTTTACTTACCTTGTTATGCTAATTTTTGAATGTACATTGGTGAATTATTCATGACGCATCCATGCATGCATTTGTTATATCTTACGTCCGAACTGTCTTGCGAGTACTTTCAAAGTACTCACTGGCTTGTTGATTTGGCCAGATGCTGACGAAGGCGATCTCATGGATGAAGAGTTTGATAGCGAGTCCGACACCTAGAGGAGTCCCAGTCAGTCTCGTGCGACCCTGGATTTGGTCACTGTTTTATATCCGCTTCCGCTACCAAATAAATTCATCGAGCCTCACCTCGACGCTCGATGAGATGATAGACTTAGAGTCTTGTATTTCTCTCCCCGTTGTGTTTTTCCACCACCGCCCTATCCTCGAGTCAGTAGTATGCCTCCACACCACTGTGTCATGTCCGCCATTAAGTATAATTATTGGCGTGCTTGTAATAATTTGGTTGAGCAACCGTAGTTCGACCCTGTAATATATTTTATGCTACTGGCTTGTTGTATCAAGAAATTGTCTACCAGTGAGGAGGTTTTCTCTCATACTGGACTCAAAAGATTGGTTTCTCAATAAATATTTTTATTGGAAAACCGGTCGTGACAATTGTGTAGAAGCGTTTGAAATACTTAAGCAAGCTTTGATCACTGCACGTGTTGTTCAGCCACCTGATAGGAATTTACGTTTTGAAATTATGTGTGATGCTAGTGATTATGCTGTAGGTGCTGTTTTAGGGAAAAGAGTTGATAAGAAATTGAATGTTATCCAATATGCTAGTAAGACTCTTGATACTGCCCAGAGAAATTATGCTACTACTGAAAAAGAATTCTTAGCAGTTGTGTTTGCATGTGATAAGTTTAGACCTTATATTGTTGATTCCAAAGTTACTATTCACACTGATCATGCTGCTATTAAATATCTTATGGAAAATAAAGATGCTAAGCCTAGACTCATTAGATGGGTCCTCTTGCTCCAAGAATTTGATTTGCATATTATTGATAGAAAGGGAGCCGAGAACCCCGTTGCAGATAACTTGTCTAGGTTAGAGAATGTTCTTGATGACCCACTACCTATTGATGATAGCTTTCCTGATGAACAATTAGCGGTCATTAATGCTTCTCATACTGCTCCTTGGTATGCTGATTATGCTAATTACATTGTTGCTAAATTTATACCACCTAGTTTCACATACCAGCAAAAGAAAAAGTTCTTTTATGATTTAAGACATTACTTCTGGGATGACCCACACCTTTATAAAGAAGGAGTAGATGGTGTTATTAGACGTTGTGTACCTGAGCATGAACAGGAATAGATCCTACGCAAGTGTCACTCTGAATCATATGGAGGACACCACGCTGGAGATAGAACTCCACATAAGGTATTGCAATCTGGTTTTTATTGGCCTACTCTCTTCAAAGATGCTCGTAAGTTTGTCTTATCTTGTGATGAATGTCAAAGAATTGGTAATATTAGTAGACGTCAAGAAATGCCTATGAATTATTCTCTTGTTATTGAACCATTTGATGTTTGGGGCTTTGATTATATGGGACCTTTTCTTGCCTCTAATGGTTACACACATATTTTAGTTGATGTTGATTACGTTACTAAGTGGGTAGAAGCTATTCCAACTAGTAGTGCTGGTCATAACACTTCTATTAAAATGCTTAAAGAAGTTATTTTTCCAAGGTTCGGAGTCCCTAGATATCTTAGGACTGATGGTGCTTCACATTTTATTCATGGGGCTTTCTGTAAGATGCTTGCTAAGTGTAATGTTAATCATAGAATCTCATCTCCTTATCATCCGCAGTCTAGTGGTCAAGTAGAGTTGAGCAATAGAGATCTCAAATTAATTTTGAAAAAGATTGTCAATAGATCTAGAAAGAATTGGTCCAAAAAACTTGATGATGCATTATGGGCTTATAGAACTGCATACAAAAATTCTATGGGTATGTCTCCATATAAGATGGTTTATGAAAAAGCTTGTCATTTACCTCTAGAACTTGAACATAAAGCATATTGGGCTATTAAAGAGCTCAATTATGACTTCAAACTTGCCGGCGAGAAGAGGTTATTTGATATTAGCTCACTTGATGAATGGAGAACCCAAGCCTATGAGAATGCTAAGCTATTCAAAGAAAAAGTCAAACGCTGGCATGACAAAAGGATACAAAAGAATGAGTTTAACGTAGGTGATTATGTGTTACTATTCAACTCTCGTTTAAGATTTTTTGCAGGAAAACTTCTCTCTAAATGGGAAGGTCCTTACGTTATCGAGGAGGTCTATCACTTTGGTGCCATAAAAATTAACAACTTCGAAGGCACAAGTCCGAGGGTGGTGAACGGTCAAACAATCAACCATTATATCTCAGGTAACCCTATTAATGTGGAAACTAATATTATTGAAACCATAACCCCGGAGGAATACATAAGGGACACTTTCCAGAATGTTCGAGACTCCAAAAAGGAATAGGTATGCGGTACGGTAAGTAAACCGACTCCAAAACAATTCTAATGGCAATTTTTATCAGTTTTGGAATATTTAAGAATTTTAGGAAGAAAGAAGTAGTCCAGGAAGGACACGAGGCTTCCACGAGGGTGGAGGGCGCGCCCACCCTTACTGGGCGCGCCCCCTATCTCGTGGCCACCTCGTGTGCCTCCCGGACTCTGTTTTCTTGAACTTTACGTATTTTGGTCGGTAAAAATTCATTATATAAACTCCCGAAGGTTTTGACCACCGTATCATGCAAATATCCTCTGTTTTCATTTCGAGCTGTTTCTGTTACACATCTAGAGCACCATGACATCGCCTTCCATCAACAATGAAGAAAGGATGCTTGGCTATTGAAGATAGAGCTGAAAAGTGAAGAATCGGAAGAGATCAACAAGGATGAAGGGATCAAGAAGGCCATGGAGGTTCTAGCTCCAGCGGTGAAAGAAGAAGACATCTCTCAACCCTTACCTAACCTCTTTACTCCAACTGAGATTGAAGCTTTCAAAATGATTGAGTTAGCTCGCATACATAATAAGTATCTCACACAGGAGAATATTTTGCTGAAGGATCATATCGCTGGACTCAAGGGCATTATCCGCAAGTTGGAGGAGCTTTTACGCTCGATGTGCAATTATCCACCATCATCATCACCACCTCCATCACCTCCGAGGACATAATTACATGGGTATGGGCACTCCCCTTGGCAACTGCCAAGCTTGGGGGAGGTGCCCCGGTATTGTATCACCATCACACTCCTATCTTTACCGTTTTATTTAGTTCGATCCTTTTAGTAGTATCTTGATCTAGTAGGTTGAAGTTTTGATATCAAGTAGTTTTGATTTTTGCTTTGTGATCTCTTTATGTAATCGAGTCCGTGAGCTATCTATAATAAAGATTAGTGTTGATTTAAGGGCTTTGCTATCTTGCTATGATCTTGGGAAAGTAGAAAGAATAATAGAGTTCATATTGATCTTATGGTTAGTGACGACTTCACACATAGAAAGTGTCATGGAATTAACACGTCAGATGTCCTTAGTGTGAGGACTTAGTCGCGAGGCCAACACATCTATGTGGTAGCTTGAGAGGGGTTGAGCAGAATCAAGAGACGCAACACAAGACAAGGGTTTAGACAGCTTCGGGCCCCGGGAAACATCATCCGGTAACAACCCTACATGTTGTTTGAGGCTAGATCTCATTATCATCACGAGGGAGTCGCCGTAAACCGGCTCTCCTCTAGTTGTGTCTAGCCCTAGAGATTGTTTCTTGACTGTCCCTCTTTGGGGAGCCCTGCCCCTCCTTATATAAGTTAAAGGGGCGGGTTTACATGTAGAGTCCATCTCAGACTAAGACTTAAACTATTTTGACTTCCCTTCTTGGGCTTCTTAACGTCTGCCGGTTTATCGTTGTCTGCCGGTTTA
This sequence comes from Triticum aestivum, assembly GCF_018294505.1. Classification (NCBI taxonomy): domain Eukaryota; kingdom Viridiplantae; phylum Streptophyta; class Magnoliopsida; order Poales; family Poaceae; genus Triticum; species Triticum aestivum. The sequence continues at coordinate 601,858,500 of NC_057795.1, read as the reverse complement.
ACATTGTCTATCGGTTTAACATTGTCTGCCGGTTTAACATGGTCTGCCGGGTTATGATTGACTTAACACCTGCCGGTGCTACCATCTGTCTTAACTCTGCCGGTTTAACACTCGCCGGTTTACCAAGTCCCAGCTGGATTATGACTCCGACCGGGTCATACCGCAGGGTATATCCCCGACATTAGCCCCCAATTTAATTTGGATTTATCCATGTTAAACTGATCCTGATCATCCTTAAGTCCTTGTCACTCCCTTCTTCTAGAAAATCCGGTTTAATAGGCCAGCTTCATAATCAACTTGCTGACATTGGTTTCTCATAGAAAATATATTGTGAAGAATAACTCCTTTTATTCAGCTCCCAATGCTTAAAAACAATATTGGTCCTTGAAATACTCATCCGATCTTCAGCCGGTGTAGCTCCCAAGGGTCGGGTCATTATGAAATAATGAGCAAGGACTTTGTAAATATAATCATGTAAACTTTGAACAGCAACATGTAGCCCCCAAGGGCCAGCTCAGTAAGATAATATTGAGTTGGGACTTTGATATATACTTCAATGAAAATAACATCATATGATGTAACCCCCATCATGGGGCTTGAATTCACGTCCACAAGGTTTAGAGCCTTGTGCTTTACCAACTAAGCAGTGGACCCTTCAATATAATGAATAAAAAGCTTTGTACCTTGAATTGTTGACATGAGCAATTGGTAGCCCCCAAGGGCCGGCTCATGACGATGTGATGAGTCGGGTCTTGAATAAGGTGAGCAAACAATGCCTTTGCATTAGCCCCCAAGTGTCATGGTGCATGCTTGCAGCGACATGAGACTTGTGTATTTAATGTAATCTCAACTTAAATAATGTAGCCCCCAAGTGCCGGGTCGTAAGCCTGCAGCGACTTGGGACTATTCCTTTGTAGAATAAATCATACCTGTCATGGAATTGTCACGTCAGATGTCCTCGTGAAAGGACTTAGTTGTGGAGCCATCGCAACTAGGAAGCTTGAAGGGGTTAATCGGGACAAAGGACACGAGAGGGTTTATACTAGTTCGACCCCTTACGGTGAAGGTAAGGCCTACGTCTAGTTGTGTTGGTATTGATGTTTCGATAACCAGGGAGCGAGATACGCTATGCCCGGTTCTCGATGAGTTGTTTCTTGCCCTAAGCCGCCAGCAGGTCGTCCCCTTATATACACGGGTTGACGCCCTGTGGCCTACAGAGTCCCGGCCGGCTTATAACAGTGTCCGGCTCGGTGACTAGTTAAAACTACCTTATGATGCAAGTCATGCCATTATGGCGGTTTACTACAACGGGCCTTAAGCCGCCTGTGGGCCTTAAGCCCTCTATGAACCGCCATCTTCATGCGTTGGTCTTGGGCCTTCTCTCTGGTAAGTCTTCTTTGTGTAACCCGGCCCCTCCTGGGTGGCTTACTCAAATAGTTATATCCCCAACATTAGGCCCTAGATTGATTTGAACCTGTTCATGTCAATCTTAAAATACCTCATGGAACTATCCTTAGTCTTTTGTCTTGCATGAAGGTTTTAACCCGCCGTGATGTCATCATCTGGATCCGGCTTAAGTCTTTGTGACGTCATCTTTTTTTATTTTGACTCCGTCATATCTTCCAACGAATCTTAGCCTTTACTGACCATCCCGAGAATCGAGGCGTCGGGGCCGCTGGATAATGATGTTTTGGTCTCCTCATTTCTCGCGCCATCTCGGTCAGTCTTTCCTTATAAATAGGGCGACCTAGGTCTTTCATTCTTCCTTCTCTCAGTTGTCCTCTTCCTCTTGGTTCCTCTCGAGCTCCGCCGCCGCTGAACCCCTCGTCTTCACCGACTCGGGCCGCTGCATCAACCTGACTCCGACCAGAGATCGACGGCGAACCTCCGCAACTCATCCGCATCCGTGAGTTCCTCTCCTTCCCTTTCTTAGATCTGCATTGGGACTTTGTCGAGTTCGTCGGTGTTCACCACCACCCGACACAAACCCACACTAGTTCTTACCTCCAATGCCCTGTTTAGATCGTAAAAACTACATAGAACTGTTGTGGCACTTGTTTATGTTGATCTTGCATAGAAATAGATCTCATTTCCTTTGTTTGGAAACCCTCTTCGAGTACATGAACTTCTCTGCCCTGTTTTTAGGTCTAGAAAATTTTCCTTTCAGAGCAATATTTTGATCCAGAGTAATAACTATCATCTGTGAAACTTGTTTTTATCACCCAGAAAACTTCTTTCTGGTGAATGCCCTTAAACACAACTGTCGAGGTGTCCGGTTTAAATAAATGACACAGAACCTCAGTTGCTCCTTATGACCTGAAGAATTTTGAATTGCGCTTGATACTGGTAGCGGCTTAAATATTGTTGCACAGTCATCCTTATATCATTAGGCCCCTCCTTAAGCCGCCACCTTGAATAATTAGGATTTTCTTCCCTGGTTAAAATTGAACCGGATCTTCTTATTTTATCATAGGCCAACTGTTGTCATGGCTCCTAAGGCGGCCAAGGCCCCTGTAACCTGCAATTGGGTCCCATCCACAGTTACCAAGAGTAAACTGGCTGAGTTCGTGAAATCTGGCCAGCTGCCAAAAAAGGAGGTCATGTCTTATCGTGTCCCTGACCCGTCTGAGAGAAGCCTCATCCCAAAGAAGGGGAGGTGATAATTTTTACGGATCAGATGAGTTGGGGATTTGCTCCTCCCGGTTCAAAATTCTTCAGGGAGGTTTTGAATTTCTTTGATCTTAGACCTCAAGACATCGGACCCAACTCCGTGTCAAATATTTGCAATTTCCAAGTCTTCTGCGAGGTGTACCTGGGAGAAGAACCAAGTCTGCTATTGTTCAGGGAACTTTTCTACATGAAGCGGCAAAATGAACGTGCCAACGGGCCGAGTCTTGAGCTTGGCGGCATCTCAATCCAGCGACGGAGAGATTGCCTTTTTCCTTATGCTGAGCTGCCGAGTCACCCAAAGTCTTGGAACCAAACGTGGTTCTACTGTCAAGACACTTCTCCGGCTGATGAGAAGCCTCTACCCGGCTTTCGCGCCCTGCGCCTTGAATCCAACCATCCGTTACCAGACAAACTGACGGCCGTTGAACGTCTGCCTCTCAACACTACCATCAAGAAGATCAAAGCTCTCTTGGGAAATGGTTTAAACGGCGCCGATCTGGTCCGAGTCTGGGTCACTTGGCGAGTACTTCCATTAAGCCGCCGTTCTGGCTTAATGTGTACTTATACCGGCGAAAAATATGACTCATTACACCATAGTCCTGACGACTTACCAGATGATGTGGTGGAGGCTACGACCCAGTCATTGCTGAAGGAGGGCACTGTGACGAATAACACCTTTGGCTTACTTCCCTTTTGCAAGAAGAACCCGGCCCCTGCAGTAAGTTATCAATCTTAACAAATACTCTTTGCTATGTTTTACCTTCTTCGGTACTCATAATTCCTTATCTTTTCCCACATGCCGATGATAACTTCTGGAAGGTCAAATATAACCATGAAGCTGCAAAACAAGCTAGGGCAACCAAGAAAGCCGAAAGGAAAGCCGCCAAGACGGGAACCTCAAAGAAAAAAAGACCCAACGCCTCCGACTTACTCAGATTGGAGGATAGTTCTTCGGATGATGAAGTGGTAATCTTTAAATTTTCTTAATTCCCTTGTTATTACATGTCTGACATTCTATCCCTTCAGGAGGATACGAGGAACAGCCAAGCAGCCAATGAAGAAGTAACTATAATCTTCTCCGACTCAGAGCCTTTGCCAAAGCAAAAGATCTGAAGGGTGACCCGGAAAGTAAGATTTTCACATGCTCTTGCTTATCAAGATCCAGAATTTCTTTTGAAGCAACAACAGCTTGAGAACCGGAGGCAGACCCGGAATAACAAGGATGCCGAACTTTCCTCCGGCTTACCTAACGTAACTAGGAAGCGTTGGACTGAGGTTATCTCCGAGTTACGTTCTGTTTTACCTTTAGCGGGCTTAATTCGTCATCCTCTCAATTCGTCTGACTCCAATTACCAGGATACCTCTCCTTCTTCTGGTGAATCCATGCAGTCAAACATGCCGGCTTTCAAAACTGCTCCCGGGTAATGTAACCTTATGTACCTTAAATTTTACTTCACCCATGCTTGCGTATTCATCATTCTGCCTTTGTTAACAGCATGCAAGTAAAACCCAGCAAGAAGGCAAAGAAGAATAAGCCGTCCCAAGACCCGATTATTACTGAACCAGTGATTAATGCATCTGCTCCAGACAACTCTACCCATCAGCCACCGCCTAATCCGGCTTCTGATATTCCAGTGCCAACTTCTGATCCGCCTGCTGAAGATACTTTCAACACAAATGACCCGGAGACTCATAGCCCGGTCAAGACAAACGAACCAGAAGTTGAGATTGTAAGGTCTCAGTTTGTTGAACCAGGGCGGCCTACCGTCCTTGCCAAGAGTTCCGCCAAAGAAGAACTTGCCGAACGCCAGAAAGCCAAACAGGACATTACTGATTATACTCACTTAAGCATTGGTGATATAGTCTCGGGCTATCTGAATCAAGTGCATAATAGCCGTGACCAGGAAATTGACATGGTAAAACAAATACATCACAAATCTGAGGTATAATTTATACTTTTTACCTGAGTCTTACATACTGTACCAGCCCCCAAGTCTAATGAATAAATATGTTGTAGACTTAAAAATCTGCTTTACTTATTAATTGAACCGGTTCAAAAAGACTACATTTAACCCAGTTATAACATGATAATTGTAAATTTTGCAATATACATTAGTCCCCAAGTGTCAAATATCTTTACTTGTAAAGTGCTTGAGACTTAATATATGTGACCCGGTAGGATAAGGTTAAAATTCTTCAGCATACATTAGCCCCCAAGTGCCAAGTATCTTTACTTGTAAAGTGCTTGGGACTTAAATATTACCTTACTATAATCCTTACCATAACCTGGTATCAATGCAGGCTGCCATAAGTCAGTTTAAATCAGAGGTCGCTATCCTAAAGAGCCGTCTGGAAACTCAAGAACTTGAGACGCAGAAGGCTAACTCCAAATTTGAATTCAGCGTCTCTGAAAATGAGAAACTGAAGAAGAATTTTGTGTCGGAGAAGAAAACTTGGGCTGATGAGAAGGCTTCCCTGGTGACTCGGGCCGAAACAGCAGAAGCATCCCTTGCAGAAGCAACAACCGAGCTGTCCGACTTAAAACAGCAGATATCTCAAATGGTCTCAGCCATCTTCGGTAAGTTATCGTGCAAAACTTCCAACCTTGTAACCTTACAATGACTATGGTAATAATTAGTTCCGGCTGACTGTTATGCTTATACAGCCCCAGGAGTATCAACCTGAAGCAAAACATGCTGATCAAGCTTAAAGCAGTTTACACCTTAGTGGAACAGCTATACTCCGGGTCACAACGTGCCTTGGCCGTTGTAGCTTTATCAACTCCACATCCCCGCCTTCTGCAAGACGTATTGAAGAGCCTCGCTTTTCTTCCTCAGCGGATCCAAGACTTAAGGCGGGCGTCCTCAAGAGCCAGAGTCATAGCCGCATTGAGCCGGGCTAAAGCATGGCTCCCAGAACTAGACCCGGCCGACCTTGCCCTTGGATACCTAAGTCTGAAGGAGGACGACACTGCATTTGACGACCATGACTTCACCGCCTATGTCAAAGCCATACGTCCCGTGGCGACCTTGATTGGAAATGACACTGATCTTAGCAAGTATGCACCGGCTTATGACAGTGAAAACCGGAGAATTCCAAATGCCCCATATGATCAAATCAGCCTGATCCCTCCAATTTGTAAGCATACTTTTGCCCCTGAAGTGAACCCAGCCGGTTTAGTAGATGATGAAGCTGAGTTTGAAGCTTTGAGCAGCATTGACTGGGCCTCGTCAACTTCCCAGGACAAAACAGCCGACGGAGAAGCAGAGAAGGATAACCCGAAGACTTCAAGCCCGTCGAAGGAGTGAATCGCTAGGTGTCTTGCAAAAAACAATGCTTCACTTATTCAGACTCGGGGAGTCTTGTAATAGGACAAGAAAAACCTCTCAATGTTTGTCATGCCTTCGCGCATGTTTTATGGCACTTAATACTTTCATAGGCCGCCATTTATATTCTTCCAGCTTATGTTGATCGTTTGTCTCCCTGGTGGTAAATTTGCTTGTCTTATCCTGCACATGAAATGAACAAAAGTTCCCTTGGCAGTTTATCACACTGGGGGTCACATAAAGTATTTGTAACCCGGAAACGAACCAAAGGCACCTTACACAGGCCGATTTATGACTATACTTTACTTAGCATAATAGCATACCTGCAATCTTTTGATAACTTTTCCTGCCGACTTAGTGCTCACCTGGTACTCAACAACCTGGCGTAACCAATATTAAACCGGAAAAGCAAAAAACATCTCATAATGTTTTCCCAAGATCTCAGGATAGTCAAAATAATTTACAGGCTTCTGATTCGAATACGATCAGTAAACCGTTCCAAAGGGGTTAAGCTAAGATTCGGATATGATCATATAGCCCCCAGTGGCTTGGCGATGCCGATCAAGTGGGTATCAACAGCTATGTTCTCTTTGGTTCGAATACGACCTATGTTTGAACAGGAAGCCCCCAAGTGACCATGAGATTTGTTTAATGACGCTGATTCGTATACGATCCATGTCAGACCCAAAGGGGTTAAGCTATGATTCAAATGTGATCAAGAAGCCCACAAGTGGGTTTGGCAGTATGCCGATCAAGCAGGTATCGACAGCTATGTTCTCTTTGGTTCGGATACGACCTATGTTTGAACAGGAAGCCCCCAAGTGATCATGGATAGATTCGAATATGATCATAAGCCGGTCCAAAGGGAAAGCCGGATTCAGATATGATCCGCTCCCTGTTGGTAGTGTCCATCACCTGATAAAGAAGATGTAAAAAACATTCTTTATGGGAAAAAAGGACAGATGTCCTGCTTTATTGCTTTATATAATATGTACATCGTCAAAAATATATACATCCTAGGAGCCGGTGGCTCAAGTATAGTAAGGCCGAAGATGGGCGATATTCCACGACCGACGGGTCTCCTCCTCCGACTTACGTGAGTCTTTGTATTCTCAAATATCAATGAGGTAGTATGACCCGTTGTTCAGATTCTTGCTGACCACAAAGGGTCCTTCCCAAGGAGGGGATAGCTTGTGCATATTGGACTGATCCTGGATGAGCCGGAGCACTAAGTCACCTTCCTGAAATGTTTTGCTTCTGACCTGGTGGCTGTGATAGCGACGAAGGTCTTGCTGGTAAATCGCTGAGCGGGCTACGACCAAGTCTTGCTCCTCATCCAACAAGTCAAGTGCCTCCTGTCGAGCTTTTTCATTATCAGCCTCAACGTAAGACGCCACCCGGGGCGAATCGTGCCGGATATCACTTGGCAGAACTGCCTCTGCTCCATAAACCATGAAAAAAGGTGTATAACCCGTGGATCTGTTAGGCATAGTGTTGATGCTCCACAGCACAGAGGGTAATTCTTCCACCCAACAACCCGGAGTCCGCTGTAAGGGGACCAAGAGCCATGGTTTGATACCCCTTAAAATTTCCTGATTAGCTCTTTCTGCTTGACCATTGGATTGAGGATGAGCAACAGCCGAAACGTCAAGCCAGATATGCTCTCATTGACAGAACTCTTCCATTTCACCCTTGGAGAGATTAGTGCCATTATCAGTTATGATGCTATGTGGAAAACCAAAACGAAAGATCACCTTTTTGATGAACTGAACCGCCGTGGCCACATCACACTGACTGACCGGCTCTGCCTCAATCCACTATGTAAATTTATCCACTGCCACCAGGAGGTGTGTCTTTTTGTACTTAGACCTCTTGAAGGGTCCCACCATGTCAAGCCCCCAGACTACGAACAACCAAGTAATTGGAATCATCCTCAATTCTTGAGCTGGCACATGAGCTCGTCGTGAGAATTTTTGACATCCATCACATTTGCTAACAAGGTCCTCCACACCAGCATGAGCCGTCAGCCAATAAAAACCATGATGGAAGGCCTTGGCCACCAGAGACTTTGAGCTGGCATGGTGACCACAATCTCCTTCATGGATCTCTCGAAGTATCTCTTGACCCTCTGCAGGTGACACACAATGCTGGAACGCCCCTGTGACACTGAGGTGATGTAACTCGCCATTAACAATTGTCATGGATTTGGACTGCCGGACAATTTGTCTTGCCAAGGTCTCATCCTCAGACAACTCTCCCCGGGTCATATCAGCCAAGTATGGCAATGTCCAATCTGGGATGACGTGAAGTGCGGCCACCAACTGTGCCTCCGGGTCTGGCACTACAAGCTCTTCCTCTGTAGGTACCTTGACAGAAGGATTATGCAGAACATCAAGAAAGGTGTTAGGTGGTACCGGCTTACGCTGAGAGGCCAACCGGCTTAATGCATCAACTGCCTCATTCTTCCTTCTATGAATGTGCTCCACCTGATATCCTTTGAAGTACCCAGCTACAGCATCTACTTCATGATGATAAGCCGCCATAAGGGGATTCTTAGAATCCCACGTACCTGAGACCTGTTGAGCCACGAGGTCTGAGTCGCCCAAGCACCTTACCCGGCTTAAATTCATCTCCTTAGCCATCGGGAGACCATGGACCAAGGCCTCGTATTTAGCTGCATTGTTAGTACAAGGAAACATGAGCCGGAGCACATAACGAAAATTTTCACCTCGAGGGGCAGTTAAAACAACTCCAGCCCCTGATCCTTCTAACTTCCTGGACCCATCAAAGTGAATACTCCAATACGTATTGTCTGGCTTCTCCTCTGGTGCCTGCAACTCTGTCCAATCATTGATAAAGTCCACCAAGGCCTGAGATTTGATGGCTGTACGGGGCATATACTTCAAACCATAAGGCCCAAGCTCAATAGCCCACTTGGCGATTCATCCTGTGGCCTCCTTGTTCTGAATGATGTATCCCAAAGGAGCTGAACCTACCACCGTTATAGGATGACTTTGGAAGTATTGCTTCAACTTCCGGTTTGCCATGAACACACCATAAACAAGCTTCTGCCAATGCGGATACCTTTGTTTAGACTCAATGGGCACCTCACTGACGTAGTAAACCGGCCTTTGAACCGGATGCTCCTTGCCTGCCTCTTTACGCTCTACCATGATGGCAACACTGACGGCCCGCGAGTTAGCAGCCACATATAACAATAGTGACTCTCTATCAAAGGGAGACGCAAGAACTGGTGGCTCAGACAACTGTCTCTTTAAATCTTCAAAGGCAGTGTTGGCAGCATCGCTCCAGATGAAAGTGTCCGTTTTCTTCATCATCTGATATAGCGGTAAGGCCTTCTCCCCTAACCGGCTGATGAACCGGCTTAAAGCAGCAACACGTCCCGCCAGGCGCTGAACATCATTAATACATGCCGGTTTAGCCAGAGAGGTAATCGCCGTGATCTTCTTCGGATTAGCTTCAATGCCTCTGCTTGACACCAAAAAACCCAAGAGCTTGCCTGCCGGTACACCAAACACACACTTGGCCGGGTTAAGCATCATCTTGTAAACCCGGAGATTGTCAAAGGTATCTCTCAAATCGGATATTAAGGTTTCCTTTTCTCTGGATTTCACCACAATGTCATCCACATAAGCATGAACATTACGCCCAATTTGATCGTGCAAACAGTTCTGCATGCATCGCTGATAAGTCGCCTGGGCACTCTTGAGTCCAAACGGCATAGATACATAACAGAAGGCCCCAAACGGAGTGATGAAAGTTGTCTTCTCCTGGTCCTTAACTGCCATCTTGATCTGATGATAACCAGAGTAAGCATCCAAGAAGCTCAAACGTTCACAACCCGCTGTAGCATCAATGATTTGATCAATACGTGGGAGAGCGAAGGGATCAGCCGGACAAGCCTTGTTTATGTCCATGTAATCCACACACATCCGCCAAGTGCCGTTCTTCTTGAGTACCAACACCGGGTTAGCCAACCACTCCGGATGAAAAACTTCAACAATAAACCCGACCGCTAAGAGCCGGGCAACCTCTTCTCCAATAGCTTTCCGTCTCACTTTGTTGAACCGTCGAAGAAACTGCCTGACCGGCTTATACTTTCGATCAATATTAAGAGTGTGCTCAGCGAGTTCCCTCAGTACACCCAGCATGTCAGAAGGTTTCCATGCAAAGATGTCCCGATTCTCACGGATGAACTCGATGAGCGCGCTTTCCTATTCAGGCTCCAAGTTGGCACTGATACTGAACTACTTAGAGGCGTCTCCTGGGGTAAAGTCAACAAGCTTTGTCTCAGCGGACGATTTAAACTTCAATGCCGGGTCATGCTCAGTAGTTGGTTTCTTGAGGGAGGTCATATCCGCCGGGTCAACATTGTCTTGGTAAAACTTAAGCTCCTCCGCGGCACATGCAGTCTCAGCGTAAGGCGCATCGCCTTCTTCACATTCCAAAGCTACCTTTTGACTCCCATGCATAGTGATGGTGCCCTTGTAACCCAACATCTTGAGCTGTAAGTAAACATAACACGGCCGTGCCATGAACTTAGCGTAAGTCGGTCGCCCAAACAAAGCGTGATATGGACTCCTGATTTTGACCACTTCAAACGTCAATTTCTCAGCCCTGGAATCATACTCATCTCCAAAGGCCACCTCCAACTCAATCTTGCCAACTGGGTAAGCCGACTTGCCTGGAACCACCCCATGAAAAACAGTGTTGGACGTTCTCAGATTCTTCTCAGTCAACCCCATGCGCTGGAAAGTATCATAATAGAGGATATTGATGCTGCTACCTCCATCTATGAGTACCTTAGTGAATTTATATCCACCAACCTGGGGTGCTACCACCAAGGCTAACTGACCCGGATTATCGACTCGTGGAGGGTGATCCTCTCTGCTCCATATGATGGGTTGCTCTGACCACCTCAAATAACGAGGAATTGCCGGCTCAACCGAATTTACGACCCTCTTAAGAACCTTCTGGTCACGTTTGCATAAGCTAGTGGTAAACACATGGTACTGCCCACCACTCAACTGTTTCGGATGGCTCTGATAACCCGACTGCTGCAGATGTTGTCCTCCCTGACCAGATTGCTACTGATTATTTCCACCCGGCTGTCCCTGGAAACCGGAATTTGAACCACCACCCGGGCCATGAAAACCGCCAGCCCCTGAACCGCCGCCCGATCCATGACCACCATCAAAGGTATTGCAATTTTTAAACGCCTTCATGATCGCGCAATCCTTCCATAGGTGTGTAGCGGGGTGTTCCCGGGTGTCGTGTTTCGGGCAGGGCTCATTGAGTAGCTGCTCAAGAGATGGGCCTGACCCGCCGGATCGAGGCCACTTACCCTTACGTCTCTGATTGTTACCCTGTGTATTAGCGTTGGCTACAAGCTCCGGGTTACCGTCCGCCTTACGCTTATTGCCGCTTTGATTCCCCGGGTTGTGTTGTTGACCCTTTCCATTGCTGTTCCCTTTTCCCTTCCCTGTCTTCTCATCATCAGACGCGGGATCCTTGGTACTATCAGAATCGGCATATTTAACTAAAGCCGCCATCAGCGTGCCCATATCCCTGCAGTCATGCTTAAGGCGCCCCAGTTTCTGCCTCAGCGGCTCAAAGCTGCATTTTTTCTCCAACATGAGGACTGCAGAGCCTGCATCCATCTTATCAGATGAATGAATTATCTCCTTGACCCGGCGTACCAAATGGGTGGTGGATTCGCCCTCCCCCTGCTTACAATTCGTCAAGTCCACAATTGACATAGACTGCTTACAGGTGTCCTTGAAGTTTTGGATGAAACGGCCTTTTAACTCCTCCCACGAACCAATGGAATTGGTTGGTGAACTCTTTAACCAAGACCGGGCCGTTCCATCTAACATCATGGTGAAGTATTTTGCCATTGCCACGTCACTGACTTCCAACAGCTCCATGGCCATCTCATAGCTCTCAATCCAGGCTCCAGGTTGTAAATCGACCGTGTAATTCGGCACCTTTCGAGGTCCCTTGAAGTCCTTGGGTAGGTGCACGTTACGCAAAAGCCAGTATCAAACAAGGAACACCACCGGTTCTGGTGGCTACTCCCATCTCAGTGGAAGTCGTTGGATACTCTGTAACATTCTGATGTGCCGCCTGTTGAGCCGCCAGCTGAGCCACCCGCTCGTTCTCCTAACGTACTCGGTCCTGCACAGGGTTATAGCCACCATGTTGGTCGCGGGGCTGGGCGTTGCTTGACAAAGCTTCAGACTCCATGTGCCTGCTGTAACTCGGACTCCGGTTCTGACGAGGCAGTGCTAACCAAGGAGGAGGAGTTGAATGAATCCTATCCCGGCTGTAAGAATAGGTCTCTTGCCGAGCCAGGGCCGTCTGGACAAGTTCCCTCATTCTCCGGGTCTCCACCGCTGTTGGATCATCATCATCCACTAGGAGAGCCGCCAGACGCGCTGATGCTGCGATTCAGTTCTCCATGGGGTTGGAAAAGTGACCCGGCGGTCTCGGCACATAACGTGGCGGCGCCATGCTCACATGAGGAGGCGGCATCTCTCGATGATGAGCCGATCCTCCTGCTCCGAATGTCATAAGCTGATTGGCATCTGGCGGGTTACTTGGGCCGGCTCCGGGTGTAGCGCAAAGAACCCGAGGGTCGTAATTCAGAGGTAACCGGGATTGGGTCTTCTGGTGTCTCCTCCTCATTACCTCATTGGACGCGTTTAAGCTCATCGTGAGCTGGTAAGCCTCTGACTGCAAACGCTGTGCCCGGGCGTCGAGAGCCACTCGCTCCGTAGCTAGTCTAGTATCCTCAGCTGCCAAGGCCTCCTTGGCCTGAGATATCTCCTCACGTACCCGTGCCACCTCCGCGTCATGCTCATCTTTGTTCGCAGGGATAACCGTGGCGGTTAACAGGGTCGTAAGCTTGTCCATGAGGTCTATCAGCACTTGAGCCGGCGGGCGCACATGGCCTCCTGCCCCGGCCGCTCCCATCCTGGACGTAACTGCAGTAGCAGCCGTAGAGTTTTGACCGGGTTGAGTCCCAGCCATGAAGACTCCTGCCCAATTCGGCGACTCACAGGGGTCCGGAATACTGATGCCATCGGAACAGCCCCGAGCACACCATCTTCAACTTGATACAGAGAATCTGTTGAACCGGCGGATGAATCACCGTCGGAGTGGACGGCCATATCACCACCATCTTCAGGACTTTCAGAAAGCTCTTCTCCGTGGACGCAGCCCACAAAGACACACTTCATGCCGGGTTGAGCCTGGGAGGGTTTCGCGCGCTGAGCCGTCTCGACGAGGTCGGTGCAGTTGTCCGGCTCAGGCCCCGGCTCGCCAATCCGGCTGATGAAGACGTGGATCCCTCTGAAGGGGACCCGGTACCCATACTCAATTGAGTCGGCATCGGGGCCCCAGCCTTCGTCGTCGATGTAGATCTTGCCGCGATGACTCTTGGTCATCCAGCCCACTACGTATCCCTTGAGCCCTTCGAAGTTGCCCTTCAAGAACTCAAATCCACCATGCGCTGGCCCCACGGTGGGCGCCAACTGTCGGGGAATTTTCACGTCAGATGTCCTCGTGAAAGGACTTAGTTGTGGAGCCATCGCAACTAGGAAGCTTGAAGGGGTTAATCGGGACAAAGGACACGAGAGGGTTTATACTAGTTCGGCCCCTTACGGTGAAGGTAAGGCCTATGTCTAGTTGGGTTGGTATTGATGTTTCGATAACCAGGGAGCGAGATACGCTATGCCCGGTTCTCGATGAGTTGTTTCTTGCCCTAAGCCGCCAGCAGGTCGTCCCCTTATATACACGGGTTGACGCCCTGTGGCCTACAGAGTCCCGGCCGGCTTATAACAGTGTCCGGCTCGGTGACTAGTTAAAACTACCTTATGATACAAGTCATGCCATTATGGCGGTTTACTACAACGGGCCTTAAGCCGCTTGTGGGCCTTAAGCCCTCTATGAACCGCCATCTTCATGCGTTGGTCTTGGGCCTTCTCTCTGACCCGGCCCCTCCTGGGCGGCTTACTCAAATAGTTATATCCCCAACAATACCCATTGATAAAATAATATCTAGTGGGCTAAAGCGACTTTGAACACCTCAAACATAATATTGGTTATTGATAACCATAATAAAAATCCAGCCATGTTGGCTATTTGAATAATATACCCAATGATTTATAAGCGCATGATTCCAATGGCGCAATCCAAATATATACTGGCGACTTATAGTCCAAAGCCAGACCGAGTCAATAAACACCGGATTATAAGTGATTATGTACTGATAACTTGTACTTGAAAGTCGAGCCGGGTTAATGAACACCGGGTTAATTTGATGACTGATAGTCATGCCGGGTCAATAGACGCCGGTTCAACATAAAATTTATCACAAGATAAAAATCTTGACAAAGGCAAATAAAATTGTGTAGTCGGGGCTTTTCAAGGGTTGCCAGGCGCAAATTCAAGGCTTTTCATGGGCTGCCAGGCCGCTGAGTTAAACCATTTGACAAAGCCTTTTAAGATGGACCTCCAACTAACCAATAGTCATTTTAACTTTGACAAGTTCAGGGTCTGTATAAGATTGACTTGTCAATCGTTCGGCGGGTCATGCCAGGATTACCTGGATAGGAGTGTCTTACTTGATGAAGGCAGGTTAACCCGGGGTTTTAGGTGAATACACCAGGCTTCCAAGCCGTGCTTGATAGCATATTACAAGGGTCCTTTCAAACTCTTTGTAGCAGTGCACAAAGAGCCCCCAAGTAACTTTGTGAGCTGTGCTCAATGGGTGCCTATGTTTGAGTTGTGCTTTTTGCAACACTCTCTTTGGCCCCTAAGTGATTTCCTGTTGGCCTTATGCCGATCAAGAGGTGTAGCTATGGTTCAAATGCGACCAAGCCCCAAGTGATCATATGAAGATGATCCCATAAGGTAGGATACCCATGTTTGAACCGCGCGTCAGGGCAGCAGGTCCTCTTCGGAAACCTCTAACTTTTTGCAAGAGATAACTTCTTCTTGAACCGGAATTTTGTACCGGATATTGAGAGCGTTGGAGGTTTTGCAAGAGATAGTTTCCTCTTGGGCTGGATTTGAACCAGATAGTAAGGGCTTCAGCGTTGTGTGGGAGACGGGATTTCCCTTAAACCAGACTATAAACCGGAAACATCATTGTGAGCCGGAATGTTTCTAGCGGCCTTGAAATTTTTATCAATATAACAGTAGCCTCCGGTACCGGGTTATCTTTCCCTTCAACATCCTGGGGCACTTGAAATGTTAAAACTGGCAAGACTTGCTGAGTCATATCATCATAGCCCCCGAGTCTTAAGATGACTCAAGGAGCTGTCTTGAGATTCTTCGTACTTGACCATAGCAGAAGGTATATATCATTGGTTTGATAACTCGATGTAAATCCACAGAAGGTTGAGGTGACTGCGGCGGGTTATAAATGACCCCGTATGAGCCGTGTCAGCAACTCGGCCAATGGTTCCTTCCAACTGGCTATTTGAAGTAGATCAAACTGTAGTAGCAGTGACTTGTGCGCATGTCCATTGATCCATCCAGTGCAGACGGCGGCTGAAAGATAATTTGCCTCCAAGGAATTGGAAGAAAACCGGGCTACCCAAGCAGTGACTTGTTCATACTCACTAAACAGCTCACGCAGACAGGTGCGGCCCGGTGTGTTGATGTAGACCAGACCGCAAGGGCCGTAGCGTAAGCATTTCTGTTGAGCACGGCAGCACGGATAAATGTATGCACTCCATATCCGTGATATAACTCCACTTTGGTGGTGAATAATTTTCCTGATATATTTGGATGCCAGATGATCTCACCATGTCTGGTATTTTTGTTTGATGCACATGGACATGTAGCCTTATATCACATGGAATAGTAGTAGTAGCTGGCTCATAGTAATGCCATGGTAGCGACAGTAACACGTCCCTTTTGTTTTCCTCTTTCTTTAGCCGGTACCCCCTGTCTTTTCCTTCAGCCAATAGGGGAGCATACCAGAGCAGAAATCAGGGCCTGCATCCTCAGCGGTGCCTTTGCGTAAGGAGATGGAGCCGCCTGTCAAGCGAAGTGCATGCGGGAGCAGCTCAAAGCGAGGCGAAGCCGAGCACACTACAGGCGGCTCGCGGCCGGCTTTCTATAAACCATGAATGGAAGCGGGGTGACCCGGCAAAGGCGGGCCATGGCGGACCCGACGAAGGCGTTCCGCGATTCAATGGGGTGGCTTGGATGGCTGCAGCAGAGGCGGAGGCGACGGCTCATGAAACTTCTCCAACCCCGGTGACATGGGTCATGGCAGAGGTGGCTCACGCCACAACAGCGGGTTGTTGTGTGGCATTTCAAGACAACAGCAGCAATGGTCGATGGAGGTAGAGGGTACACGGCGTTGTGGCGGTTCAGAAGTGGAGGGACGTGCGGGCACGATGGCCTGGCAGCGAGGCATAGGGGCAGCCGACGTCTGCAGGTGAAAAGGGAGCTGCGGCGTGGGAGAGAGGACTCGGTGCAGAGCCGTGTTCGAAGCGAGACCGACAAAGGTAACCCGGTGGTGGGGTCGAGCGACTTGGCAGCTCGAGGCCGGCGATTTAACAGTGGAGAAGGGAAACCCAACTCGACGCGCACAGTCAAAGCGTGAGGCTGGTTCAATGCCACGATGGATGTGGTGGCGAGGTGAATCGGAAGCGATGCGGCCTGACCGCGGCAGCTCCGCTTCGTCCGCGGGTGCAAGGCGAGTCACTCTGTGGTGATTCCAGCGGGGCGGTTTGATTAGCCGTGACTACCAGGCCCCTCAGTGACTGAAATCGAGGTCGCGGCAGTGGTTTGCGTTAGAGCGGCGGTTTTAACGGGCTGCTCAACAAGCATGAAACGGCTGTAGAGGCGTAAGGTGCTGGGCGGCTCTCCAGCAGCTGACGAGGATGGAAACAATGGCTAGGGCACCTAGCGGTGAGAATGCTCGGTGGCCCTTAGCGCGAGTCAGCGGTCGGCGACTTGGAATCAGCGGCGTGACTCGGCGGAGCAGAAAACAGAATTCGCGGGCGAGGCGAAGTCTGGCAGCGGGCGGTTCAGGGCTGGTTTGCCGCGAACGGACTCTAGTCGGGGCGAAGGCGATGGCTCAGACCTGCGGAGGATGGCTCAAGGCAGCCGGACAACGTCTCAGCAATGTGGCCGGTTCAAAGTACGGTGAAGGCGAGGCGACTTAATGACGGCAAGTTGACACAACAGTTCAAACTTTGGCCGAGTCGAGTCCCTGGCTGTCGGCTGTTTAGATCGATTTGGATACGGCGGCTTAAGACAGTTAATCCGGGTCATAGTGGTTTGTCCTTCCATGTTGCGATATCTTCGTCGAGTAATTCTCAGCCAGGTCTTCAGGGCCACGACGACTTGTGGCAGTAAACAACGGGTCGGCGCAGGCAAAAACGACGGGCTCGTGGCGGTTGGCCACTCCTAGCGATGGCGGTTTGAAGACAGAGCCATTGTGGCAGAGGTAACCCGGCAACAGGCGGCGACTTCACGGGTTACGACTGAAGCGAGACCGGGACAGTAGCACATGACTCATTGGCAGTGCGTACTTGGCTCGGTGTTGATTCATCGTAGAAGAGGCGAGTCGTCGATGGAGCTGGGCCGGTTTGCAACCCAACTACGACAGCGCCTGGCATCGGCCTTGCTAATCGATATTCAAGATGGAATAATCCAAACACAGAGTAAATCTGACAAGTCCTTGTACCGATTGGACGTGGCTGCACATTATAAAAATTCCATCGGTTTTGGTGACTCTGGCAGCACGGCCATGCAGTGATTTGAGCAGTGATTTTAATCAGAGATGAGCCGGGGGCTGCGGACTAATCGGCGTTGGAGTACAGCAGCTTGCGGGTCAACAAAAAAGGCAATCCGGGCGAGTCGAGGCGCGGCCGTAGCTGTAGCAGAGGCAGAGACCGTGGAGGTTTCAAACTCTGAATCCTTCCCTGGGCTGTAGTTATTTTAACTGTAGTCAACCGGATTATATGATTAGCGGTGGGACCCTGCAGTGATGGATCGAATCCTTCTCAGCACTTTGTTTCCTTTTCTTGACTTTTTCTTTGTTGTTGACGGTTGAACGGTGATGGTGACACTGATCATACAGGTTTTGGCGAGCCAACTACGGAAACTTGACACGCCGGTCATACTGGCGATTTACAGCAACCATCAAATCACAACTTTAACTTCCCACCTTCCAAACTATGAATCTGGACCGATGAACTTGAAACTGATACAGATCCTTTCAAACCGGCTCTTTCATCCAGAAAATTGCAAGCTCCTCCATCCCTATCAGAGATCCCTCCAAGAACTCATCACCACCGTGCGCAGGCTCCACGGTGGGCGCCAACTGTCGTGGAATTAACACGTCAGATGTCCTTAGTGTGAGGACTTAGTCGAGAGGCCAACGCATCTATGTGGTAGCTTGAGAGGGGTTGAGTGGAATCGAGAGACGCAACACAAGACAAGGGTTTAGACAGCTTCGGGCCCCGGGAAAGATCATCCGGTAACAACCCTACATGCTGTTTGAGGCTAGATCTCATTATCATCACGAGGGAGTCGCCGTAAACTGGCTCTCCTCTAGTTGTGTCTAGCCCTAGAGATTGTTTCTTGCTTGTCCCTCTTTGGGGAGCCCTGCCCCTCCTTATATAAGTTAAAGGGGTGGGTTTACATGTAGAGTCCATCTCGGACTAAGACTTAAACTATTTTGACTTCCCTTCCTCGGCTTCTTAACATCTGCCGGTTTAACATTGTCTTCCGGTTTAACATTGTCTGCCGGTTTAACATGGTCTGCCGGGTTATGATTGACTTAACACCTGCCGGTGCTACCATCTGTCTTAACTCTGCCGGTTTAACACTCGCTGGTTTACCAAGTCCCAGCCGGATTATGACTCTGGCCGGGTCATACCGCGGGTTATATCCCCGACAGAAAGTATGAGGAATAAAAGTTGTTGAGAGTTGATAAACATAGTTTTGATCATCGTTGCAATTAGTAGGAAATAATAAGGAAAGAGAGGTTCACATACAAATATATTATCATGGACATCTTTTATGATTGGGAGCACTCATTAAGTACGACATGCTAAAAGAGTTGATGTTGGACAAGGAAGACAATGTAATGGTTTATGTTTTCTCACATCTCAGTTAAAGTATATTGTCATTGATCTTCCCAACATGTTGTGCTTGCCTTTCCCCCTCATGCTAGCCAAACTCCTTGCACCAAGTAGAGATACTACTTGTGCTTCCAAATATCCTTAAACCCAGTTTTCCCATGAGAGTCCACCATACCTACCTATGGATTGAGTAAGATCCTTCAAGTAAGTTGTCATGTTGCAGGCAATAAAAATTGCTATCTAAATATGTATGACTTATTAGTGCAGAGAAAATAAGCTTTATACGATCTTGTTATGGAAGTAATAAAAGCGACGAACTGCATAATAAAGGTCCATATACAAGTGGCAATATAGAGTGACGTTCTTTTGCATTAAGATTTTGTGCATCCAACCCTAAACGCACATGACAACCTCTGCTTCCCTCTGTGAAGGGCCTATCTTTTACTTTATGTTTTTACTTTATGCTTGAGTCAAGGTGACCTTGACCTCTCCCTTTTTCAATTTATCCTTTGGCAAGCTCCTCGTGTTTGAAAGATCATGATACATATATCCAATTGAGTGTAAGTTAGCATGGACTATTATTGTTGACATCACCCAAAGGTGAATACGTTGGGAGGAAACACAATAAGCCCCTATCTTTCTCAGTGTCCGGCTGAAACTCTATAACCACAAGTATTGTGTGAGTGTTAGCAATTATAGAAGACTACATGATAGTTGAGTATGTGGACTTGCTGAAAAGCTCTATTCTTGACTCTTTCTGATGTTATGATAAATTGGAATTGCCTCAATGACTGAGATTATAGTTTGTTAGCTTCCAATGAAGTTTCTGAACCATGTTTGACATTGTGAATTGATTGTTACTTGATCATAAGAATTCATATGATAGAATCTATATATGTTGCTGTTATAAGAATGATCATGATGCCCTCATGTCCGTATTTTATTTTTATCGACACCTCTGTCTCTAAACATGTGGACATATTTTTCGATTTCTGCTTCCGCTTGAGGACAAGCGAGGTCTAAGCTTGGGGGAGTTGATACGTCCATTTTGCATCATGCTTTTATGTCAATATTCATTGCATTATGGGCTGATATTACACATTATATCTCAATACTTATGGCTATTCTCTCTTATTTTACAAGGTTTACCATGAAGAGGGGGGATGTCGGCAGCTGGAATTCTGGCTGGAAAGGAGATAACATTGGAAACATATTATGCACTGCTCCAAAAGTCATGAAACTCCACGAAACTTATTTTTGGATTTAATAAGAATTATTGAGCGGAAGAAACACCTCAGGGGGCCCACACCCTGGCCAGGAGGGTGGGGGCGCGCCCACCCCTAATGGGCGCGCCCCCTATCTCCTGGGCCCCCTGGTGGCCCTCCGGTGTCCATCTTCTGCTATATGAAGGCTTTTACCCTGGAAAAAATCGTGGGCAAGCTTACGGGACGAAACTCCACCGCCACGAGGCGAAACCTTGGCGGAACCAATCTAGGGCTCTAGCGGAGCTGTTCTGCCGGGGACACTTCCCTCCAGGAGGGGGAAATCATCACCATGGTCATCACCAACAATCCTCCCATAGGGAGAGGGTCAATCTCCATCAACATATTCACCAGCACCATCTCCTCTCAAAACCCTAGTTCATCTCTTGTATCCAAGCCACAAATTGGTACCTGTGGGTTGCTAGTAGTGTTGATTACTCCTTGTAGTTGATGCTAATTGGTTTACTTGGTGGAAGATCATATGTTCAGATCCTTAATGCATATTATTACTCCTCTAATTATGAACATGAATATGCTTTGTGAGTAGTTACGTTTGTTCCTGAGGACATGGGTGAAGTATTGCTATTATTAGTCATGTGAATTCGGTATTCGTTCGATATTTTGATGAGATGTATGTTGTCTTTTCCTCTAGTGGTGTTATGTTAACATCGACTACATGACACTTCACCATTATTTGGGCCTGGAGGAAGGCATTGGGAAGTAATAAGTAGATGATGGGTTGCTAGAGTGACAGAAGCTTAAACCCTAGTTTATGCGTTGCTTCGTTAGGGGCTGATTTGGATCCATATGTTTAATGTTGTGGTTAGGTTTACCTTAATACTTCTTTTGTAGTTGTGGATGCTTGCAATAGGGGTTAATCATAAGTGGGATGCTTGTCCAATTAAGGGCAGTACCCAAGCACCGGTCCACCCACATATCAAATTATCAAAGTACCGAGCACGAATCATATGAGCGTGATGAAAACTAGCTTGACGATAATTCCCATGTGTCCTCGGGAGCTCTTTTCTCATTATAAGAAATTGTCTAGGCTTGTCCTTTGCTACAAAAAGGATTGGGCCACCTTGATGCACTTTATTTACTTTTATTGCTTGTTACTCGTTACAATTTATCTTATCACAAAACTATCTGTTACCTACAATTTCAGTGCTTGTAGAGAAAACCTTACTGAAAACTGCTTATCATTTCCTTCTGCTCCTTGTTGGATTCAAAACTCTTACTTATCGAAAGGACTACGATAGATCCGCTATACTTGTGGGTCATCAGGTTATCCTTGTTGCCTGTGATACTCTTCAACCACAGGGCCACCGTCTTAGCTGGTACTTCCTTTGGGTGAACCCGAGCGGTGTCATCGACCCCAGAATACATCCACATAGGGTGGTCACGAGCCTGGAGAGGCTGGATGCGTCGACTGAGGAATACCTCCAATAGATCCATGCTAGTGACACCTTGATTGATTAGTTGGAACACCCTCTCAACTAGCATGTTTGTTTCCATTCTCTTAGCAGCGGTCACCTTCAGCGAGGAAGGAGTCTGAACACGATCAAAGGTGAAATGGGGAAGTCCAGTCGACTGGCCTGGAGTTGCAAGGTACTAGCAGTAGAACCAGGTCGACTGCCAGCCTCTGGCTGACTCAAGAAGGGTCATGGAAGGGAAGGAGCTCCTATGCCTCTTCTGGATACCCAAACCCCCACACATCTGAATGACATGTGTTTTCTCGTCACTCGTATTCTCTTTCTTCACCGATTGAGAGCGGATGGTAAAAATTTGCTTGAAAAGGCCCCAGTGCGGTCGAGAACCCAAAAAATTCTCACACATAGACACGAATGTAGCAAGGTATGTGATGGTGTTGGGCGAAAAGTGATGGAGTTGGGCTCCGAAGAAGTTCAGGAAACCTCAGAAAAAGGGGTGCGGAGGGAGCAAGAAACCCAGGTCTACGTGGGTGGCGAGAAGAACACACTCACCCGGTCGCGGCTGTGGCTCCGTCTCCCCCTCCGGCAACCGCGCAGCACCCTTCGCGATGAGCCCGGACTCCATAAACTTGTCCAAATCCTCCTGCAAGAGCGAAGATCGGATCCAATTGCCCTGGATCCAACCCGGCGGCAGCACCGAGCGCGACGACGACCCTCGATTCTGCGTTTTGCCTTTCGTCGCACCCGTCGCCTTCTTCGCGCGTTCCAGCGCTACCGTCTTGTCCTTCACCATGGTGGCGGGGCGGCGATGTTGAGAGTGGAGGAGCCGGATGCGGTGGAGAAGCAGAGGAGAAGAGGGGAAAACATATGCGCACAATGCAGGCGCCTCGGCCCCGTCGCCTTATAAAGGCTCACTTTCGAGTGACTGACACATGGGCCCAGGCAATCCTGTCAAATCCCGCAACAGTTGTCGGTGTCAAAACCGGCGGATCTCGGGTAGGGGGTCCCGATCTGTGCATCTAAGGCTAATGGTAACATGAGGCAAGGGACACAATGTTTACCCAGGTTCGGGCCCTCTTGATGGAGGTAAAACCCTACTTCCTTCTTGATTGATATTGATGATATGAGTGTTACAAGAGTTGATCTACCACGAGATCGTAGAGGCTAAACCCTAGGAGCTAGCCTATGATGATTATGATTCTGTCTCTAAGGACTAAACTCTCCAGTTTATATAGACACCGGAGAGGGCTAGGGTTTACTTGGAGTCAGTTACAAAGAAGGAAATATAATATCTGGATCGCCAAGCTTGTCTTCCACGCAAAGGAGAGTCCCATCCGGACATGGGATGAAGTCTTGAGTCTTGTATCTTCACGGTCGAACAGTCCGGCCAAAGCATATAGTCCGGCTGTCCGGATACCCCCTAGTCCAAGACTCCCTCAGTAGCCCCTGAACCAGGCTTCAATGACGATGAGTCCGACGTGCGGTTTTGTCTTCGGCATTGCAAGACGGTTTCCATCTCCGAATACTCCAAAGTGATTATCGAATACTTGAATCGTGTCCGGATCTGCAAGATGATCTTCACATACCACCGTAGGAGAATGATATTTCACAAATGTAATCTGCTGACAACTTTATACAATGTGACGCAACACTACGGTCGGGTCATTATACGAACCGTTTTCCCACAACCAGCCATAGCGCATATTGCGAGGCGGTTTCCTCGGCACGTCTTGTCAAAGCAGAGATCATGTCCCCTTATCACGGGATTCCCATCAATACGGGTATGGGTAACCCAACCGCGCCATCAATCGTGATGCTTGGGAAATAAGCGACCCTTAATGGGCAAGTGGGGAGGCGCACCACTTTCGTCGCCTCTATAAGGGGATAAGAGTTCCCCATTTTCATCCACGCCTTCTTCCTCCTTCGCTAATCCATTCTTGCCTCCTCGAGCTCCTGCGCCCTAGTCCACGCCTTCTCCGCACATCCAAACATGTCCGGAACAGGAGGCAAGTGGGTGGCCTCCACCGTGAAGGAGGAGCATATAGCGAGGCTCCGGGCGGCCGGATACTTGGCCGCAGACATCACGCACGGGCTACCGGACGCAGGGCAGATCATTCCAACTCCGAAACCCCATGAGAGGGCCGTGTTTCTCGCCCACTTCATCCGTGGACTGAGATTTCCACTTCACCCCTTCGTCCGCGGGCTCATGTCACTAGTAGAAAAAAGGTCAAATGTGAGACAAATTAGACCCGGTTTGTAACAGAATCGGCACTAATGTGCCCATTAGTGCCGGTTCCAACGGCTAGGTGGGAGGAGCTCTTTAGTACCGGTTCGTGGCAAACCTTTAGCACCGGTTCGTGCCATGAACCGGTACTAAAGAAAGTGGTGGCAGGATGTTGTCAGAGTGGGGCCCTTCCAGCACCTTTAGTACTGGTTCGTGGCACGAACCGGTACTAAAGGTCGTCCTATATAAACCCTTCGTCCACCCGCACTCTGTTCTTCCCCCTTTCCCCTCTCCCTCTCCTCTGTTCTTCCCTTCTTCCTCTCGAGTTCATCACAAAATTTGCCCCAAATTTGTCAAGATTTGCAGCCCCCCATCCATTCAAATGATCACCAAGGTTAGCAACTTTGTCCTTTCATCTCTCATTGCTAGATTAGCTCTTGCATTGGTTTATATAATGATTAATTGTGGGTTTTACTAATTTGGGAGGAATTATATGTGGTAGTATTTGATTTATATGCAATTTGAGGTCAAAATAACACTTAGTTTGCATATGTAGGTGTGGTTTACTTAGTGCCTTCTAAATCTCCGTCGTAACCACCGTCGATCGCCCGCACCGTCCCGTCGCCGGCACCACCTTGTGGTGAGCCTCTTGTTCATGAAATTTTATATAAAAAATTGATGTTTGTGTGATTTGGATATATAGTTACTCGTATAATAATTATCTTACCCGTACCTTGTTTGTTATACATAGTGCCATGGTTTTGATATCCGTCCCCGTCGGCCCTCGTCCTTGTTATGATTCGGATGTGGTATATTTTCTTTTAAAACTATTTGTTGCATTTCGTGTTTATGACAAATTATTCCCATCAAGTTGACATAGATATTTTTATCTAGGAGGTATGTGAACCGGAAATTCCAACCGACCCTATTGTCGAGAGGTTAAATTTAGTTGAAAGAGAAAACGAGTACTTGAGAGAAAAATTGAAAAGAATTGAGGGGGAGAAGATGGAATTGGAGTTGCATGTTGCCGATGTCGTCGATGATCATAAGATCAAGATGGAGAAAATGCGTTTGAAGATTAGAAAGATTAGAAAATATGCCATCGATAGTGAGGCTTGGTATCATTATGCTGTTGGATCAATTGTTACCTTAGTTGCGATCTTGATCGCATTTGTTATTGCATTTAAATGCTTTAGCTAGAGAGTTATTTGTTTGTTGCATTTAAGTGTTGTATGAACTTCATGTATGAACTTGTATTAATTTGGTCTATTCGGTGTTGTGTAATGAAGATGAGCCGGCAATGGATGTACGATGACCGATGCTCTCCCCAGTTTGTTGAGGGCGTGCATACTTTTTTGCTTGCGGCTGAGGCAAACAAGCGGGCGGATGGTTTTATGCCTTGTCCATGTGCTGGCTGTAAGAATGGTCGCAATTACTCTACGTCAAGAACCATTCACGTCCACCTGTTTGAGTCCGGTTTCATGTCCCACTATAATGTTTGGACCAAGCACGGAGAAAGAGGGGTTATGATGGAAGACAATGAAGAAGAAGAGGACGACGACAGCTATCCTGGCCATGGGTTCCCTGAATACGATGATACAACAATGGGGGAAGAAGCTGAGCCGGTAATGCGGGAAGAAGCTGAGCCGACAATGCGGGGAGAAGTTGAAGAAGAGGCATCAGATGAGCCCATTGATGATCTAGGTCGGGCCATTGCCGATGCAAAGAGAAACTGCGCAAGTGATTTGGAGAAGAAGAAGTTGCAGCGCATGTTAGAGGATCACAAAAAATTGTTGTACCCGAATTGCATAGGTGACAAGAAAAAGCTGGGCACCACACTGGAATTGCTGCAATGGAAGGCAGAGAATGGTGTATCTGACAAGGGATTTGGAAAGTTGCTGGTAATGATAAAGGATATGCTTCCAAAGGACAACCAATTGCCCGAGAGTACGTACGAAGCAAAGAAGGCTATCTGTCCTCTAGGGTTAGAGGTGCAGAAGATACATGCATGCCCTAATGATTGCATCTTGTACCGCGGTGAGTACGAGGATTTGAACGCTTGCCCGGTATGTGGTGCATTGTGCTATAAGATCAGCCGCGATGAGCATGGTGATGTCGAGGGCGAGCGCCCCAGGAAGAAGATTCCTGCCAAGGTGATGTGGTATTCTCCTATAATACCACGGTTGAAACGTTTGTTCCAAAACAAAGAGCATGCCAAGGCGATGCGATGGCACAGAGAAGACCGTAAGAAAGACGGAAAGTTGAGAGTACCCGTTGACGGGTCGCAGTGGAGAAAAATCGAAAGAAAGTATGGGAAGGAGTTTGCAGATGACGCAAGGAGCGTATGGTTTGGTCTAAGCGCAGATGGCATTAATCCTTTTGGGGAGCAGAGCAGCAACCATAGCACCTGGCCTGTGACTCTATGTTTGTATAACCTTCCTCCTTGGTTGTGCATGAAGCGGAAGTTCATTATGATGCCAGTGCTCATCCAAGGCCCTAAGCAACCCGGCAACGACATTGATGTGTACCTAAGGCCATTAGTTGAAGAACTCTTACAACTGTGGAATGGAACAGGTGTACATGCATGGGATGAGCACATGGGGGAAGAATTTGACCTAAAGGCGTTGCTGTTCGTGACCATCAATGATTGGCCTGCTCTTAGTAACCTTTCAGGACAGACAAACAAGGGATACCGCGGTTGCACGCACTGTTTGGATGATACCAACAGTATATATTTGAATAGTTGTAAGAAGAATGTGTACCTGGGACATCGTCGATTTGTTCCGAGCAGGCATCCCGTAAGAAAGAAAGGCAAGCATTTCAAAGGTGAGGCGGATCACCGGACGAAGCCTCGCCACCGTACTGGTGCTGATGTACATGATATGGTTAAGGATTTGAAGGTGATATTTGGAAAGGGTCCTGTCGGACAACCTGTTCCGAAGGACACTGACGGACGCGCACCCATGTGGAAGAAGAAATCTATATTTTGGGACCTGCCATATTGGAAAGACCTAGAGGTCCGCTCCGCAATCGACGTGATGCACGTGAGGAAGAATCTTTGCGTGACCCTGCTTGGCTTCTTGGGCGTGTATGGGAAGACAAAAGATACACCTGAGGCACGGGAGGACCAGCAACGTATGCACGGAGAAGACGACACACATCAGGGTCATGCAAGCTACGCTCTTACCAAAGAAGAGAAGGAAATCTTCTTTGAATGCCTGCTCAGTATTAAGGTACCGTCTGGCTTCTCATCGAATATAAAGGGAATAATAAACATGGCAGAGAAAAAGTTCCAGAACCTAAAGTCTCATGACTGCCACGTGATTATGACGCAACTGCTTTCGGTTGCATTGAGGGAGCTTCTACCGGAAAATGTTCGATTAGCCATTGTGAAGCTATGTGCATTTCTCAATGCAATCTCTCAGAAGGTAATCGATCCGGAAGTCATACCAAGGTTACAGAATGATTTGGTGCAATGTCTTGTCAGTTTCGAGTTGGTGTTCCCACCATCCTTCTTCAACATCATGACGCACGTCCTAGTTCACCTATGCGAAGAGATTAATGTTTTGGGTCCTGTATTTCTACACAATATGTTCCCCTTTGAGAGGTTCATGGGAGTCTTAAAGAAATATGTTCATAACCGTGCTAGGCCAGAAGGAAGCATCTCCAAGGGCCATCAAAATGAGGAGGTCATTGAGTTTTGTATTGAATATATTCCTGACCTTAAGCCGATTGGTGTTCCTGAATCGCGGCATAAGGGCAGACTGGATGGAAAAGGCACGCTAGGAGGGGAACAAATAATATGTATGGACGGACATTCTCTCAATGAAGCACACTACACAGTTCTACAGAATTCCGCCTTGGTGGCTCCGTATATGGATGAACACAAGAATTTTCTACGCTCCAAACACCCGGAGCGGTCTGATGACTGGATTACACATGAACAAACCAGGAGTTTCGCCAGCTGGTTGCAGACACGTACCATGCATGACACCTCTATTGAAGATGACATGTACTTGCTGTCCCAGTTACCATCTTCGAATATAATGACTTTCAAAGGGTACGAGATAAATGGTAATACATTTTACACGATCGCCCAAGATAAGAAGAGCACCAACCAAAACAGTGGTGTCCGCTTTGATGCAGAAACCAAGACGGGAAAGGAAACATATTATGGTTATATACAGGACATATGGGAACTTGACTATCAACGTGGTTTAAAGGTCCCTTTGTTTCGGTGCAAATGGGTCAATATGACACGAGGCGGGGTAATGGAAGACCCGCAGTACGGAATGACAATAGTGGATCTCAACAATCTTGCGTATGCAGACGAACCATTCGTCCTAGCCAATGATGTGGCACAGGTTTTCTATGTGAAGGACATGTCTACCAAGCCAAGAAAAAGAAAAGATAAGGAAGCGAATGCATCGTACGATGAGCCAAAGCGGCACATAGTTCTTTCTGGGAAGAGAAACATCGTGGGAGTGGATGACAAGACAGACAAGTCAGAAGATTATGAAAAGTTTGATGAAATTGCTCCATTCACAGTGAATATTGACCCGAGCATCCCGTTAAATGATGAAGATTTTCCATGGTTACGGCGCAAAGGGACACACGCGAAGAAAAAGTTTCACACCCAAAGATCTGGGATGTGATCGGCTTCACTATCATCACTTTCTTCTGTGTTTCACACCCAGAGGGGAATCTCTGTAATAGTTAGGGTAGTTATGTGTTTTGGCATTTGAAACGCGAAGAAATTTTATGTGCAAACAAATTCTTTCATGCCTTTACTGATTTTTAAAGTTAACTTATTCACAAACTAGTGATTCACACTAATTTCAGATAATTCAAAATTTAAACTATTCAAATTTGAAAACTACGGGCACTAACAAAAAGTTTGTAATTTTTGTACCTAAAGCAAAAATATTCACAAAGAAACTCTAAATACACAAAAAAACAACACAAAAATAAATAAAGCAAAAAAATTAAAAAAAGCCCGCCTACTAGGCCAGAGCGGCCTGCATACGACTAGAAACCCAACCCGTTGTTGGGCCAGGATGCAGGCCCGCGAAGGCCAAGTGGGCCCACAGGGTAGCAAAGAACACATAGGCCCAGTAGGCCTGCTTTGGAGAGGAGCTCGAGAGAGCGACCGCAAGGGGGTTTATAATTAAACAAGTGCGGTCGCCCCTCGACTAGCGAGGTGGGACTAAACTTGCCGCACCGCACCTGCGCCAGCGCACCCCCTTTAGTACCAGATCATGGCGAAGGGTCAAATATGAAGCACAATAGTGCCGGTTGGAATTTCAGCCGGCACTAATGTGTACACTAGTGCCGGTTCGTGGCGGCGATCAATAGCACCGGTTCGTGGTGAACCTTTAGTACCGGTTCATGCCATGAACCGGTACTAAAGAGGCTGTGTCAGCCTCCGGTCAGGCTATGGCCCCACCATCACCATTTAGTGCCGGTTCGTACCATGAACCGGTACTAATGAGGTTGTGTCAGGTAAGGCTGGGGCCCCACGAGCACCTTTAGTACCGGTTCATGTGGATGAACCAAACGTAAGCTGTTTTTTAGTCCCACCTCGCGAAGTGAGAGGGACTAGGAGCGGTTTATAAGCCCTGAGTGCAGAGACGATAAAGAAGAGGCTCAATGCTCACGTTGCTTAGCTTCAAGCCTTCAGGAATACGGTAGACTGCACGGAGCTATGCACAGTGTAGTTTACACTATTCCGAAAGGCTTGAAGCAAATTAACGAGCATTGCACCTCTTTTTTATTTTTAATAACTTATTACAACTCCGGACTTCTTCTGTTATGGCAAAAACTAATTGCACGTCGACATTTCTTTTTTTTAAGTTATAACTCCAGACTTTGACCATCAAGTTTTGCAGAAAAGAAAAAATAGCAGAAAAGAAGAAAAACTATAGCTGAAAAGAAAAAAACTATATAAAAAAACTACTCAGAAATAAATAGAAGAAAATAAATATAGCAAAAAAGAAAAATCTACTCAGAAATAAAAAGAAGAAAAATAAAGCAGAAAAGAAAAAAATTTATATTTGCTATTTTTCAATCGTTTACAAAATGACCGTGAAATTAAAAATCACTACAAAATGAACTCTGAAAATGTTGAATTTTGGCAAACTAGATGAAAAACTACTCACAAATAAATAGAAGAAAATAAATATAACAGAAAAGAAAAAACTATACAAAAAACTACGCAAAAATAAATAGAAGAAAATAAAGTAGAAAAGAAAAAACTAAAAAAAATTGGGGCGCTGCCTGTGGGCCTGATAGGCCACAGTTGTGTAATTACAGGCCTTAATGGCCGAGCAGACTCACAGGGCAGCGCGCAGAGTTTAGGCCCACAAGCCTGCTGTATAGAGGAGTTCGAAGTGGTAGCCGCGGGCAGAGTTTAGGCCCACAAGTCCGGCAAAGTGTCAGGCCACTCCTCCTCCTCCAAGTCCGCCACAGCGTCAGACATCCACTCCTCCTCCAAGTCCGGCACAACCTCAGGCCACTCCTCCTCCAAGTCCGGCACAGCTTCAGGCCACTCCTCCTCGTCCAACTCAGCCTCGTTAGCCGTCTCCGCCGCCTCAGCAATCGCAGAAGAGACACCCCGCAGCTATGGTGCGTAGCCGTACAAGTCGAGGTAGTACAGGAAGTACAGGCGGAGGCAAGCGATATAAATATGGTCCAAGCCTCACGCCTCTTCCGCAGAGGCCTTATGATAAGTCTGAGGAGGAAATCGCAGCCATATCGAAGGCCGAGGTGGAAGCCCATTTTGCACCGAAACCGCCACCGCCGCCAAGGGAGAAAGTGTCTGAGGAAACGATTGACCACTTCATTTGTATGGCTCAACCACCAGCTCCCAAGCCTGTTGACACAGACTATGAGCGCCACATTAGGAAGTTAAATCGAGCACGTCTACATAAGGAGGCGAGCTCGGGATTGAGCAAACAACAAGCATCTGTCAAAAATGCGGGAAAACCATTCCCCAGCTGGGAGAACAGGCGGCGCAATCGATCCCCTCACTTGTTGTGCCAACAACACGTGACAGTACGCGCGCCCAATATTATTGTGGGCAAACAGTTTATGTTCCCGAGGTGGGCAATGTGGTAATAACCAAGGACCATATAATGCAGGCTGAAGTTCTCAACATCACTGTTGGATAACTCCTCGAGATCGAGCCCATGCCTGTGCTTAGAAAGGATGAAATAAAACGGAAATATGTCCGGGGCCAACCTTTGGTCGAGCCAGACAAGGTCAAGAACCTCCCAACGAGAATGTATGAATTGCATCAATGGTACATGAACATTACCAAGATTTCAGATCGATTGTCCCTCATGGTGAATGTCAAGGAGGATCATTACTTCCATGAGAAAGCTCTATCCGTTGAGTATTCTGAACTGTTTCTGTTATACAATCAAGACGCACTCGACAAATCTATCGTCAGTTGCTATATTCTTTCTGTAATTTAAGTCTCAAGCTAGCTGTAGTGATCCTTTTGATCAATCATTACCTATAATTATCTCACTATATTCTTTTCTGTGGTATTATGCAGGATGAAGATGTATGAAATGAGAAAAGGTGGACGCTTTGGCATTGGGTTCATTAACCCAAACACCGTTAATGAATACACATGGCGGATAAATCCACATCATCAAAAGGCCGTAGAGGACAACATGCTAGAGTTCTTGAAGCGCCTCAAATACAATGAAGATATACTACTTCCTTACAACTTCCAGTGAGTCACACTGTCTTGTACTACAAATTCTCTGTTTTTGCCTACTAGCTAGCTACATGTTTTTGCTTACATATGCCCGCTTAATTAAGACATCCAAACGTGTGTGCATGCAGATTTCACTGGGTCTTGTGTATCATTAAAGTTGACGACGGAACAATTGAAATACTGGACTCACTACTCAAAGTTAAAACTGACTATAACATCTTGTTTGGGATAGTCAACAGGTAATTTCAATCATTATTAACTATATATCTCGGCCTATTTAGTTCATCATTTCATGATATGAACTATTTAATAACCCCTTTATTCATTTTCTTTGTCAGCGGGCAGGGCTTGGGCAAGGTTCATCAGCGTCACGGAAGGCGAATAGAAAAAAAAGCTTCAATGGTTTCGACCCAAGGTAAGTAATTAAGTAGTACTAGCTAGCTAGCTAGCTGCCATCTCTTTAATTATCATGCTTGATTAATTATTATCTGATCAAATTCCATTCTCGTAAAGGCCCTGAAGCAGGCGCAGGGGACTGATCTGTGTGCATTCTGCGTTTGCGAGAACATTTGCATGATGGCGTCCGAAAGGAGTAGATCTCAAAGACAGGAATGGGTACGCTTGTCAGAACACCATTCACAATTTTTACACCATTATCAATATCTAGTCACACAACTAATACACATGCATATTGATCTCCTTCTTAACAATTCAGAGAGGTGCGGTAGAAGCTCCTAGAAACGGAGCGCGTAGAAGCACTTCAAGAGGAAATAGCGGGATTTTTGCTCGACCAGGTCATAAATCCGAAGGGAGAATACTATTACCCGCTACCGCCCCCATGAAAACCACTTAGAATTGTCATCGTGCTCCGAAGGCACCAATTAGGCTAATGCCACTGGCTCCGAAGGCAACATGCATATGTAGGAGAAATTGTATATAGCTATACATGTGTGTATGTGTGAATTAATTAATATGGTGGTTTGTGATTGATGATATATATATATATATATATATATGCATGATTGGTTCTACTAGAAATTCTACTTATATATATATATATATATATATATGCATAACGTGTACAATGTGTAGTATCGTAAAATACCAGCAAACGAAAAAGAATTAAAATGGAAACACAAAATTAAATGAAAAAGAAATCATAAAACTAAACCCCCCCAAACCTTATAGTACCGGTTGGTCTTACCAACCAGTACTAAAGAGCTCGAGGCCCCCGGAGCTGGCTTGTGCCACGTGGTTGCCCTTTAGCACCGGTTCGTGCTGAACCGGTACTAAAGGGGGGGGGGGCTTTAGTGCCCACACTTTAGTGCCGGTTATGGAACCGGCACTGAAGGGCCTTACGAACCGGTGCTATTGCCCGGTTCTGCACTAGTGTGTTCTACTACGGGCTAGATTTCCATGATCTAGCCCAAAATTTTGTCCTCAACATCTTGGCGTTTATCGTCGTGTGCGAGGCCTTCCTCCGCATCAAGCCTCACTTCGGCCTGTGGCTACGAATCTTCTGCGTGAAGCTGAAGATCATGAGCGGCCAGCAAGCGGAGTGCGGAGGCGCCATGGTGGGCAAGATGACCAATGTCACCTGGCTTGACGGCTCCTTCGCGGAGACCGTGAAAGGGTGGCAATCGGGGTGGTTCTACATCACCGAGCTGCACGACGCCAACTGGGTGGCGGCCCCCGAATTCGGATCCGGAATTCCCATCCGGCTCACCTCCTGGGAAAAGAAGGGCTTGGCCTGGGGCGAGCCTGCGGAGCTGACCGTACTTCAGAACTGCATCAAGAATATGAAGGACAAGAAAATCAAGCTTGTCAACATGGTCCAGGTCATGCTTGTCCGTCGGATTCTTCCGTGCCAAAGACATGCATTTAATCTGTGGGAGTTCGTCCCGGCCGAACACCAGACACTTCGAGAGGTCTACGGCATGAGACTCAAGGACGCATGGAAGGTGCTGTTCAAGGGCTCCGAAACACCTCCTCCCACGTCCGAGGCCCGCGGACTCCGCGCCGCGTGACCCCCCTATCCGGTGAGGTTTCTAACCATTACCAGATGCAGTTTTCCCAGCATACTCATGGTAGGATCTCAAGTCACCGTGTGTACTTAATCAGGAGTACGTAGAGTTGGCGGAGCGGATCGACTGTCCGGCTCCATTGCCAGAAGGTTCGACGACCACTCTCCTGACAGAGATGCTAGTCCCGGCGCCCTATAAGGTGTTGGAGAAGAAGGCTGAAAAGAAGGCCCCGGGGACCAGGAAGGGCCTCCGGTGCAAGGCCGTACAGGACGCCTCGTCCGAAGACGACAAGGCACACTCCTCCCATGAAGAGGAGGAGAAGGAGAAAGAGAGGGTCGCCCCATCCGGGGAGGCCAAATGGTCTAAGAAGGCGGCCCAAGGGACCAGGAAAGGTCCCCGGCGCAAGGTCGTCAAAGGCTCGTCGTGCGAGGACGACAAGGCGGATTCCTCCCGCGGAGGCGGGGAGGATCACGAAGAAATGCCACCTCACCACACTGGGGAGGAGAAGAAAAGGAAAGCCGCCCCGGAGGGGGAGGCTAGAACACCCAAGAAGGGAAAGGTGTCCCTTCCGGATTACTCCACCACGGCGGCCTACAGCGAGGAGGAGTGGCTGCCCAGGGGGAAGCCCCTAGTAAGATCGTAAGTATCCATACTTCCATTGTACTTTAGTGCGACTTTGCTTCATAGTCTGTTATAACGACGAACATGCATATGCAGTCCGGCCAGGGCCCATACCGAGGTATCCTCTTCGGATGGGTCTTTGAGCGATTCGGCGATGAATTCACTCCCAACGGCCACTTCCCCTTGGCCTGCGGATGACACAGAGGTGTTGTCCCAAAGGCTCCCTGAGCAAGGGGAGGTGACTCTGGAGACGCCCCAAGGTGAAATTCCAGACGCCGGGCACACGCGGCACCAGATCCCCGTGGATTATGCCGATGGGAGCCACAGCCAGTCGGGCTCCCAGCCGGACATTGTACCGGAACCTCCAAAGGTTCCGGATTTGGGCAGGCAGCCCCCTGCTAAGGCGGGCGGGCCGTCCGTGCCGATGACTTCCGTTATGCCAGAGGCGTCGGATAGTCTGCTGGAAGCACTTCGCGGTGCTTCCATGGATGAAGAGCGCCGTACTCTTATGAGTGCGGTGATTCAGAAGGTTTTGTCCGCCAAGAGCGGACTAACCGAAGCCTGCACCAGCCTCCTAACCGGCTTTGAGGTAAGTAATCAAAAATGTGTGAAATTATCACCCAATAGGTAGTAGCCCCTGACACTCTGTTTGGTGTTCGGAAAGAAAAGCCAAACGGAGGGTCAATTTCAAACCACAGGAGTCTAATATTAGGTGTCTATGTGAATAAACTAGTGGTGCTGGTTGCCGCTGCTGCCCGCACGGTCAAGGTCGCTGGACTCAAACGGGACCTGGAGCGGGCCCAGGGAGAGCTCGGCCTCACGAAGAGGCGACTCGAAGAGAACAAAGGTGAGTAATACCCCGTTCACATATCACAAAGAATAGAAAAAAATTGGTGATCCTAAGAAAGCGTCATCATTTGGTAATAGGGGACACGACCGAAGTGGAGTTAGTGAAGAAAGCACTATCCGAGGCCGAAAACAAGGCGGCCACGAAGCGCATTGAGTGTGAAAAGAAAAATGCTAGGGTGGGCGAGGTACAGCAAGAGCTCCAGGAGCTCGGCAAGAAGTTCGAGTCCTTGGAGCGTGACTTCAAGACGAAGGAGTCTGAGCTTGCGAAGGCCCTTTTGAGCATGAAAGACGCCAAGGCCGAAGCCGAAAAATCGCAGCAGGAAATCCAAGCGGCCAAGAAGATAGCTGCGGGTAAGACATTCTTTATGCAAAGCAAGCATGTGGAGGAGGCGTTTCTTTTACTTACCCGAATTCGGAACTCTCCAGGGGCCTTCGCAGATCTGCCACGCAGCATATCAGACGCCGCGGAGTTCTACCGTGCCGAGGATGGGAGCTCAACGGAGAAGCTGTTCTGGTCCCAGTATTCTGAGGCCGAACACTCGATGCCTCTGAGTGACCAACTAAAGCAGTTGGTTGAACTCCACAGGGCGACCAAAGTGGCTATGAAAGATTTCATAGTCCAGATGTGGCCTGGTGAGCCCCTGTCCGCTAGCTACTTCGGCCTGATAAAGCGAATGGTAAATGCATGTCCGCGGCTTGAAGTAATCAAGCAATCCATTTGCATTGATGGTGCCCGCCGAGCCTTTGCTCGTGCGAAGGTGCATTGGGGCAAGCTGGACGCGGAGAAGCTGGTGAAGGATGGACCGCCAGAGGGCAAGGCACATCGCTATCTGGAAAAATATAATGATGGCATTATGAAAGGCGCTCGTCTCGTGGCCGATGAATGTACCAAGGACACGATCTTGGAGTGAATGTACTTCTGTCATTTTTGTAATATAAAGACGAAGTTACTTGCGCTATGTAACACATTTTTTGATTTAAAATATTACCTTCTGTGCGGCTGTTTATAAAATTCTGAAAGTAGGCCAGTCGTGGACTTCCGCCCCCATACAACTAGTATCGGGGTGTTCCTGGAAAAAACCCAAACACTCTTTATCCAAATTTTTGGTCCCTGAAGGAGGTGTTTGGCGCAGTGAACAAGGCAATCGGACTATGCGGCTTTATAACTTTCACTTAGCCATAGAAGTCTACAATTTTAAATTTCGGCGAAGCCCCTAGAATTAGGAAAGCCGAATTGGGGCGCTATACACGCCTAAATCGGACGAGGCCGATTCCTCGCCTAAAGCGGGAAAAATCTTTAAGGATTTTAAGACCTCTCGAACAGCGACCAGCTCTCGCCGCATCATGCCGGTCAGTTTTCGGCTTTCTCTACTGAGGTGCTCGTCCGGAAGAACCGGGACACAATGGCAGTAGTTCTCCCTGCGCTACCTTAGCCGATATAATGGAACGTAAGGTACCAAAACAAGGGAGCCGGGTAAACCCAACATTTGACCCAAGACATGATTCAGAGCTAATGCATATAATGCTATAAGTTTGGCGTGCAGCACTATTGAAAGTGTTCGGACTTGTCTTGCCGTATTACGGGGCGCCATAAGAAGCCCCTGGCAAACTAAACGTACCAAAGTGTATGGATGCAATAATAAATAAACATTTATAGAAAAAATGTGCAGATAGGAATAATAAGCTGACGATGTATATGATCTCCTATTGATGTATAATACGTGTAAGCGTATGTTTACAATGAATGCGTTAAGCAGAGGTAAATAGGACTATTTGACATGCCCTATCCAAGGGCGGGACGCATGTAGGTATATAAAACAGGTATAACGATTGTGAATAGATTCCACCTGGGTATTCCTTTCATGCGTAAAGCCTTTTGCCTCCTTGTATTTCTCTCCTATGAAAGTCCGATAATCCGGCTCTTCTGAAGAGGCTGCCCCAAAGCAGGGTCCTGACGATCCTGTTGCGGGGTACTTTGGACTCGCTTGACGGTGTTCAGAGTTGTTGTTGCCGGATTGGTGGCTTGCCGGAGAAAGCTGCTTTGTACTTCTGCCGCGAGGGCTGCAGTATGTTCTTATGTCCGGAGAGAGCGGTCCATGTTTTTGTTGACTGTTATGACCCCGTGAGGTCCTGGCATCTTCAACTTGAGGTATGCATAGTGTGGCACCGCATTGAATCAAGCGAATGCGGTTCGTCCAAGCAGTGTGTGATAACCACTGCGGAAAGGGACGATATCGAAGATTAACTCTTCGCTTCGGAAGTTATCCGGAGATCCGAAGACCACTTCCAATGTTATAGAGCCCGTGCAACGGGCCTCTACTCCTGGGATTACACCTTTGAAGGTGGTTTTGGTGGGTTTGATCCTCGAAGGGTCGATGCCCATTTTGCACACTGTATCCTGATAAAGCGGGTTCAGGCTGTTGCCGCCATCCATAAGGACTCGCGTAAGGTGGAATCTGTCGATGATTGTGTCTAGGACCAATGCGGCTGAACCGTCGTGACGGATGCTGGTAGGGTGATCCCTACGATCAAAGGTGATCGGACAGGCTGACCATGGGTTAAATTTTGGGGCGACTGGCTCCATCGCATAGACGTCCTATAGTGCTCGCTTTCGTTCCCGTTTGGGGATGTGTGTGGCGTAGATCATATTGACTGTTTTCACATGTGGAGGAAATTTCTTCTGTCCCCCCGTGTTCGGACGCCGGGGCTCTTCCTCATCGTCGCTGTGCAGCCCCTTGTCCTTGTTCTCGGCATTTATCTTGGTGGCCTGCTTGAACACCCAACAATCTCTATTAGTGTGATTTGCTGGCTTATCCGGGGTGCCGTGAATTTGGCATGAGCGGTCAAGTATGCGGTCCAGACTGGATGGTCCCCTATTGTTTCTGTTGAACGGCTTCTTCCGCTGACCAGATTTTGAGCCACTGAATCCGGCGTTGACTGTCGTGTCTTCATTGTTGTTGCCATTGTTCCGACGCTTATGTCTGTTGCACTGTGGCTTGTCATTATTGTCGCGGACATCTGAAGTGCCGGAGTTTACTGGCATGTTGCTACTGCAAGCCAACCAACTATCCTCGCGTGCGCAAAAGCGTGTCATGAGTGTCGTGAGGGCCCCCATGGATTTTGGTTTTTCATGGCCGAGGTGCCGGGCGAGCCACTCGTCGCGGATATTATGCTTAAAGGCCGCCAGGGCTTCGGCATCCGGGCAGTCGACAATTTGGTTCTTTTTAGTTAGGAACCGAGTCCAGAATTTTCTGGCTGACTCTCCGGGCTGTTGGGTGATGTGGCTCAAGTCATCAGCATCCGGTGGTCGCACGTATGTGCCCTGGAAGTTGGCGAGGAAAGCATCCTCCAGGTTTTCCCAACTGCTAATGGAATTTGTCGGCAAGCTATTTAGCCAGTCCCTGGCTGGTCCTTTGAGCTTAAGGGGAAGATAGTTGATGGCGTGTAGATCGTCTCCGCGGGCCATGTGAATGTGGAGAAGTAAATCTTCGATCCAAACTACGGGGTCTGTTGTGCCATCGTATGATTCAATGTTAACGGGTTTAAACCCTTCTGGAAATTCATGATCCATCACTTCGTCAGTGAAGAAGAGGGGGTGTGTGGCACCTCTATGCCGGGCTATGTAACGACACACTCCGACTAAGTCTGGTCGGTTGTGTTCGGCCCGACCGGAATTATTGTTAGTGTATCCGGCATGACGGTCATCGTCATGTGCTGTGGCGCACCCCCGTGATCCATAGAACGATCTTGATTGTCCTGCCTTGTTTTCCAATATGTCTCACATGTCCTGCGTATTGCCCCGGGCCGTAGTGAACTGGCGTGGGGGTGCGGGCTGGTATTCGGGCTGATATGCCGTTTTATCCCGGCCATGAGGTGGCCGGTCAGCCGTGTGGCGCTCGAGTCCATATTCCTCGGCTGCCAGGACTTCCGTCCATCTGTCTATGAACAGGTCTTGATCAGCTTGGAGCCGCTACTGCTTCTTTTTCAGGCTCCTCGCAGTGGCCATAAGCCGGCGCTTGAAGCGCTCCTGCTCTACGGGGTCCTCAGGCACGCCGAACTCATCGTCGCCAAGGCTAATCTCGTCTTCGGAGGGGGGCATGTAATTGTCCTCCTCCAGATATCCGTCTGTCGCCTGTTCGTCTGGGCTGACCTGCCCGTCTTCCTGTTTGGCCTGCTCGAGCACAGGCTGGTCAGGGTTGTATTCATATTTGGCACCATCCGGATTTGCCATTGGTTTCGTTAGGAGTGTCCACCATATATATATATATATATATATATATATATATATATATATATATATATATATATATATATATATATATATATATATATATATATATATATATCATATGAAGAGGTGGCTGTCCACCGCCCCGTGGGTGGTGGTTCCTGTTCTTCTCCTACGTCATCGTCCATACCGTCGATGTCTTCGGAGTCGAAGTCAAGCATGTCGGTCAAATCATCAACCATGGCTATGAAGTGGGTGGTGGGTGGGCAACGAATTCCCTCGTCGCCAGCTTCCCACTCGAGCCGGACATAGTTCGGCCAGAGTCTCCTGACAAAGAGAGAGACTTTAACGAGTTTAGCATGTCGCCAAAGGGCGAGTGCTGGAAAATATCCGCAGCGGTGAACTCCATTACTGGAGCCCAACTAGATTCGGCAGGCTCGGGGGTGCGCGGACTGGAACCTACAGGCTTCCTTGGGGGTGAAGTCTGCATTCGGCTCTACCGCCGATGGGTGTGCGGCCTCCGGGGCGGGGTCCATCCACCCGTCCTTGGGCGACGCAATCTGCCCTGGATTTAGGTCCGGGGCTCCTGCAGGGGCGATATCCCGAGTGTTGTCCGACAGCCGATCTAAGTCGTGCTCATCGTGACTGTCCGGCGCTCCTGGCATAGGCCCGAATCTGTTGAAGATCAAGTCTCCGCAGGTATCGGCCGTGTAGTTTAGGTTTCCGAACCTGACCTTATGGCTAGGGGCGTTGCTGTCAATCTGCTCCAGTGCGAAGCCGCTGAACACGAAGATCTGTCCGGGGAGAAAAGTCTCACCCTGGACCGCGTTGTTGTTGATGATTGAAGGAGCCATCAAGCCTTGCAGCGACGAGACAGAGGAACTCTCAATGAAAGCACCAATGTTGGTGTCAAAACCGGCAGATCTCGGGTAGGGGGTCCCGATCTGTGCGTCTAAGTCTAATGGTAACAGGAGGCAAGGGACACAATGTTTACCCAGGTTCGGTCCCTCTCGATGGAGGTAAAACCCTACTTCCTGCTTGATTGATATTGATGATATGAGTGCTACAAGAGTTGATCTACCACGAGATCGTAGAGGCTAAACCCTAGGAGCTAGCCTATGATGATTATGATTCTGTCTCTAAGGACTAAACTCACCGGTTTATATAGACATCACAGAGGGCTAGGGTTTACATGGAGTCGGTTACAAAGAAGGAAATATAATATCTGGATCGCCAAGCTTGTCTTCCATGCAAAGGAGAGTCCCATCCAGATACGGGACGAAGTCTTGAGTCTTGTATCTTCACGGTCCAACAGTCCGGCCAAATTATATAGTTCGGCTATCCGGATACCCCCTAATCCAGGACTCCCTCAACAGTCACGCGCTGGGTACATGGCGAAAAACGTGGCGTAGAGATCGAGGCACTCCTGTCTATCCATCCCGCTTACCACGGCACGCTCCCTCCCGCGCGCCTCCCCGAAATTTCGAATCCTGTGAGATCCGGGATACGCCACAACCAATCGCGCCAAAGATTTTGTGCCCAGAAACAACACTCGACAAATTATGTTACAAATCCACTCGGCAACTTTCTGAATCGATCAAGGCGACTGAAGCGAAGCTGAAGTTCTAACATGAGTCTTCCATCCTGCGTAAATACTTGTGAAACGCAAGGGTCAGAGCAAGATCAACTTCAACCTTCTTTCCACTCGGACCTTAATCCATTTGGGGGCTAATGATGAGGATACAGACCTAGGGTAGGGGCATAGGCCTGACCTATACACCCTACCTGAGGTCACTACCCTGGAAGCAAAGAAGCTCAAGAGTCAATAGAGGGTACCCAGTAAAGGTGTCGAGTGCAATCCACTCGACCAATGAACCACTCGGGTACCCCTACTTCCCGAAGTCACACGACCAGTCAACCACTCGACCATACAAGAAACCACTCGACCTACTGAAGACTAGGAGTCACTTAGGACAGCAACGAGCGAGCATTCACTCCGTAGTCTTTAAGGTCATGAAAGGCACTTAAGGCTGGCGTTACCAGCAATGCCTCAATCTTTATATACATTCAACCCTCTATAATGGAGGATGGCTGGGGTCCTGGCGAACTCTATATAAGCCACCCCCCTCCTCTAGGACAAGGGTTGGCATCCCCTGTAACACACACACATTCATACACTCCAGTCGACCGCCTCCGGGCTCCAAGACATAGGGCTTTTACCTCCTCCGAGAGGGGCCTGAACTCGTAAGCACTTGTGTACAACCTTGCCGTAGCTAGGACCTTGCCTCTCCATATGTACCCCCTATTCTTACTGCCAGACTTAGTACCATAACAGGCAGTTCGCCGAAAAGGCCCCAAGATGGGATCTCACGGAAACAGAAGGTTGCGACAGTGGAAAAGTGGTTTCGTGGCTCTCTCTCATGTTTTAGGGTATAAGAGTATATATAGGCGAAAGAACTAGGTCGGTGGTGCTACGAGGGGCCCATGAGCTAGGGTGGGGGCACGCCTACCCCCTGGGCGCGCTCTCCTGCCTCATGGCCTCCTCGTTATGTCTTTGACTTCATCTCCAAGTCTTCTGGTTTGCTTTTGGTCTAACAAAGATCATCGCGAAGGTTTCATTCCGTTTGGACTCCGTTTGGTATTCCTTTTCTGCAAAACTCTAAAATAGGCAAAAAAAAATAGAAACTGGCACTGGGCCTTCGGTTAATAGGTTATTCCCAAAAATAATATAAAAGAGCATATTAAAGCCCATTAAACATCCAAAACAGATAATATAATAGCATGGAAGAATCAAAAAAATTAGATACATTGGAGACGTGTCAAGCATCCCCAAGCTTAATTCCTGCTCGTCCTCGAGTAGGTAAATGATAAAAACAGAATTTTTGATGTGAAATGCTACCTAACATATCTATCAATGTAATTTTATTTATTCTGGCATGAATGTTCAGATCCGAAAGATTCAAAACAAGAGTTTAATATTGACATAAAAATAATAATACTTCAAGCATACTAACAAAGCAATCATGTCTTCTCAAAATAACGTGGCCAAAGAAAGTTATCCCTGCAAAATCATATAGTCAGATTATGCTCTATCTTCATCACACAAAGTATTTACTCATGCACAACCCCGATGACAAGACAAGCAATTGTTTCATACTTTTGATGTTCTCAAACTTTTTCAATCTTCACGCAATACATGAGCATGAGCCATGGACATAGCACTATAGGTGGAATAAAATGGTGGTGTTGGAGAAGACAAAAAGGAGAAGATAGTCTCACATCAACTAGGCGTATCAATGGGCTATGGAGATGCCCATCAATAGATATCAATGTGAGTGAGTAGAGATTGCCATGCAACGGATGCACTAGAGCTATAATTGTATGAAAGCTCAAAAGGTAACTTAGTGGGTGTGCATCCAACTTGCGTGCTCACAAAGAGCTAGGGCACTTTTAAGGAAGCCCATCATTGGAATATACAAGCCAAGTTCTATAATGAAAATTTCCCACTAGTATATGAAAGTGACAACATAGGAGACTCTCTATCATGAAGATCATGGTGCTACTTTGAAGCACAAGTGTGGAAAAAAGATAGTAGCATTGCCCCTTCTCTCTTTTTCTCTCATTTTTTTATTTGGGACTTTTCTCTTTTTTATGGCCTCTTTTTTACCATCCGGAGTCTCATCCCAACTTGTGGGGGAATCATAGTCTCCATCATCCTTTTCTCACTAGGACAATTCTCTAATAATGAAGATCATCACACTTTTATTTACTTACAACTCAAGAATTAAAACTCGATACTTAGAACCAAATATGACTCTATGTGAATGCCTCCGGCGGTGTACCAGGATGTGCAATGATTCAAGAGTGACATGTATGCAAAATTATGAATGGTGGCTTTGCCACAAATACGATGTCAACTATATGATCATGCAAAGCAATATGACAATGATGGAGCGTGTCATAATAAACGGAATGGTGGAAAGTTGCATGGAAATAATCTCGGAATGGCTATGGAAATGCCATAATAGGTAGGTATGGTGGCTGTTTTGAGGAAGGTATATGGTGGGTGTATGGTACCGGCGAAGGTTGCGCGGCACAAGAGAGGCTAGCAATGGTGGAAGGGTGAGAGTGCGTATAATCCATGGACTCAACATTAGTCATAAAGAACTCACATACTTATTGCAAAAATCTATTAGTTATCAAAACGAAGTACTACATGCATGCTCCTAGGGGGATAGATTGGTAGGAAAAGACCATCGCTCATCCCCGACCGCTACTCATAAGGAAGAAAATCAATAAATAAATCATGCTCCAACTTCATCACATAACGGTTCATCATACATGCATGCTACGGGAATCACAAACTTTAACACAAGTATTTCTCAAATTCACAACTACTCTACTAGCATGACTCTAATATCACCATCTTCATATCTCAAACAATCATAAAGAATCAAACTTCTCATAGTATTCAATGCACTTTATATGAAAGTTTTTATTATACCCATCTTGGATGCCCATCATATTAGGACTAATTTTATAACCAAAGCAAATTACCATGTTGTTCTAAAAGACTCTCAAAATAATATAAGTGAAGCATGAGAGATCAACAATTTCTATGAAATAAAACCACCACCGTGCTCTAAAAAGATATAAGTGAAGCACTAGAGCAATATTGTCTAGCTCAAAAGATATAAGTGAAGCACATAGAGTATTCTAATAAATCACGATTCATACGTGTCCCTCCCAAAAGGTGTGTACAGAAAGGATGATTGTGGTA
The DNA here is from genome assembly GCF_018294505.1 of Triticum aestivum. NCBI lineage: Eukaryota > Viridiplantae > Streptophyta > Magnoliopsida > Poales > Poaceae > Triticum > Triticum aestivum. Next base: position 601,814,224 of record NC_057795.1, on the reverse strand, counting down.
AACTAAAAAGCAAAGACTCAAATCATACAAGACGTTCCAAGCAAAACACATATCATGTGGTGAATAAAAATATAGCCTGAAGTAAAGTTACTGATACACAAAGACAAAAGAGGGGATGCCTTCTGGGGCATCCCCATGCTTAGGGTTTTGGTTGTCCTTGAATTTTACCTTGGGGTGCCTTGGGCATCCCCAATCTTAGGCTCTTTCCACTCCTTATTCCAAAATCCATCAAATCCTTATCCAAAACTCGAAAACTTCACAACACAAAACTTCAACAGAAAATCTCATGAGCTCCGTTAGTATAAAAAAATAAACCACCACTTTAAGGTACTGTAATGAACTCATTCTTTATTTATATTGGCGTTAAACATACTGTATTCCAACTTCTCAATGGTTCATATCCCCCGATACTACTCATAGATTCATCAAAATAAGCAAACAACACACGAAAAACAGAATCTGTCAAAAACAGAACAGTCTGTAGCAATCTGTAACTTTTGAATACTTCTGTAACTCCGAAAATTCTGAAATAAATTGGTGGACGTGGGGAATTTGTCTATTAATCTTCTGCAAAAATAATCAACCTAAAAGCACTCTTCTGTAAAAAAAAATAACAGCTATTCTCGTGAGCGCAAAAGTTTCTGTTTTTTACAGCAAGATCGCACAGACTTCACCCAAGTCTTCCCAAAGGTTCTAATTGGCATAAACACTAATTAAAAAATAAAACTACGTCTAAACAGAAGCTATATGAATTATTTATTACTAAACAGGAGCAAAAATCAAAGAACAAAAAATAAAATTGGGTTGCCTCCCAACAAGCGCTATAGTTTAACGCCCCTAGCTAGGCATAAAAACAAGAATAGATCTAGGTATTGCCATCTTCGGCATGCAATTCTTCAATTGAACACACATAACCCTTAGGAGGTTCTTTGGTTTTGTCAATGATCAAACTCCTAGGCAAAAAATCAAGAAATTCATTTGTGGCAAAAGGTTCCTTAATGATATCGAAAAATTGGGGTGAACACTTATTGATTTGAGATCTTCATTTTCCTTACTAGAAGATTCACCCTTATTCTTAGGAACATAGATAATCTTGGCAACTTTGGCAAGAGGAGAATTCGAGGTATTTTTAACGGCAGAAAAAGCGGAACCGAAGTTGGTAATAATATCTTCGTGTTTATCAATTCTAGTAGAATCTTGATCTATCTTTTCATTAACTATGGGTTCTTTTTCCCTAAGATTCTTTAAACTGACTCATACCTTAGATCCATATTGAGTAATTTTATTATTGAATATTTTTATCCAAATTTCAATTAAGTCTATAGTACCAATTTTATTTTCAATAATATCAAGTCTTTGCATCACACGTTCCAAGGATAAAATGGTTCCATTGACCAAAAGAGCTGGTGGGCCTAACAAATCTATCATGGCATTATAAGAATCAAAAGTATGGCTTCCCAAGAAATCCCCTCCAGTAATGGTGTCAAGAACATATCTATTCCAAGGAGTAATGCCTACATAAAAATTGCAAAGAAGAACGGAAGTAGATTGCTTTCTAATAGATCTATTTGAGCATTGCAAATTCTATACCAAACATCTTTTAGATTTTCTACCTTCCTTTGTTTAAAATTGAGAACTTCATTATCGGGAATACTAACAACGATAGGAGGACTAGCCATGAGGGCGAGACAAGCGATCTAACACACGAACACACAAGAAGCAAGCGGAAAGAGACGAACGGAAGAGGGGCGAAGAAAAGGCAAAGGTTTTTGAAAATCGTTTTAGAAGTGGGGGTGAGGAAAATGAGAGGAGGATGGCAAATAATGTAATGCAAGGGAGAAGAGTTTATGATGGGTACTTGGTATGGCTTGACTTGACGAAGATCTCCCCGGCAATGGCGCCAGAAATCCTTCTTGCTACCTCTTGAGCATGCGTTAGTTTTCCCTTGAAGTAGCATAAGTATTTCCCTCAGTTTCAAGAACCAAGGTATCAATCCAGTAGGAGACGATGCACAAGTCACTGAATACCTACACAAACAATCCAGAACTTGCAACCAACACGATAAAGGGGTTGTCAATCCCTTCACGGTCACTCGCAAAAGTGAGATCTGATAGAGATAGTAAAGTACTATTTTTGGTATTTTTGATGTATAGATTGGAAAGTAAAGATTGCAAAATAATAGATCAGAAACTAGTAAGATGTAAACGAGATTCAATATTATGGAAAAGAGACCCCGGGGCCATAGGTTTCACTAGTGGCTTCTCTCGAGATAGCATGTATTACGGTGGGTGAACAAATTACTGCCAAGAAATTGATAGAAAATCGCATAATTATGATGACATCTAAGGCAATGATCATGAACATAGGCATCACGTCCGTGTCAAGTAGACCGACTCCTACCTGCATATACTACTATTACTCCACACATCGACCTCTATCAATCATGCATCTAGAGTATTAAGTTCATAAGAACGGAGTAACGCATTAAGCAAGATGACATGATGTAGAGGAATTAACTCAGGCAATATGATGAAAACCTCATCTTTTTATCCTTGATGGCAACAATACGATACTTGCCTTGCTGCCAATACTGTCAGTGGGAAAGGACACCGCAAGATTGAACCCAAAGCTAAGCACTTCTCCTATGGCAAGAAAGATCAAGCTAGTAGGCCAAACTAAACCGATAATTCCAAGAGACTTGCAAAGATATCAAATCATGCATATAAGAATTCAGAGAAGAACCAAATAATATTCATAGATAATTTTGATCATAAATCCATAATTCATCAGATCTCAGAAACACACCGCAAAAGAATATTACATCGAATAGACCTCCAAGAACATCGAGGAGAACTTGATATTGAGAATCAAAGAGAGAGATAAAGCCATCTAGCTAATAACTATGGATCCGAAGGTCTGTGTTAAACTGCTCACGTTTCATGGGAGAGGTAATGGTGTTGATGTAGAAGCCCTCCGTGATCGATTCCCCCTTTGGCAAATCAACGGAAAAGGCTCCAAGATGGGATCTCACGGGTATAGAAGGTTGCGGTGGTGGAAAAGTGGTTTCGTGGCTACCCCTAATGTTTTTAGGGTATGAGAGTGTATATAGGTGAAAGAACTAGGTTGGTGGAGCTATGAGGGGCCCACAAGGGTGGGGCACGCCCACCTAAAAGTGCTAGTTATCGACTAGAGGGGGGGGGGAATAGGCGATTTTTATAAAAGTCTTCATAACGTGGAAGTTTCGAAGACAGACAATAGAAATGACCTAATTGATATGCAGCGGAAGATAAACTACAACAAGAAAACCATAGTCAAGTATGCAATAATGTGAAAGTGCAAAGACTAATAGCAGCTTGGTAGTAAGGATAAGGATGGAAGATAGTATGAAGCCAATCAATGATAGTAGTCAAGCAATGAAGTCAAACAGGTATGACAAACAGGCAATGACTTCACGAAGACAAACTCAAGGTAAAGGGAGTTAGAGGATAGAACCAATCATTTGTTGAAGACACAGGATTTGTTGGACCAGTTCCAGTTGTTGTGACAACTGTACGTCTGGTTAGGGAGGCTGAGATTCAACTCAGAAGACCGCGTCTTCACCTTATTCCCCTTGAGCTAAGGACACACAGCCCTCGCCCAATCACTCTGGTAAGTCTTCAAGGTAGACTTCCGAACCTTCACAGACTTTGTTCACCGGCGATCCACTGGATGCTCAGAACGCGACGCCTAACCGACTGGAGGATACATAGTCCTCAAGTGTAATAAGTCTTCAGGTCACTCAGACAGAAAGACTTCAGTGATGCCTAACACTCTTTGGCTCTGGGTGTTTGGGCTTTGTCCTCGCAAAGATTTCTCTCTCTCAAAGGCTTCGAGGTGGGTTGCTCTCAAACGACAAAAGCCGTAAACTAACTCTGAGTAGCCACCAATTTATGGTATAGGGGGTGGGCTATTTATAGCCACAAGGCAACCCGACCTGATATGTCCGAAATGACCCTGGGTCACTAAGGAACTGACACGTGTTCCAATGGTCAAATTTCAAACACACACGACAACTTTACTTGGGCTACAAGCAAAGCTGACTCATCTAGCTCTGGATAAGATTTGCTCTCATTGTCTTCACTCGAAGACATAGGATTTGGGTTGAGCATCACTTCAGTAATTCTGACATTGTTCACTTGGACCCCACTTAACAGTACGGTGGTTCCTATGACTCAACAAAGAAGAAAAGGAAACAACGAAACAACAAAGTCTTCCCGCACCATAATCTTCACTCAATGTCTTCCCATGTCATAGTCTTCAATATGAATATCTTCACATACCACCATTGTCGTCAATGTCTTCATACATTTTTAGGGGTCATCTCCGGTAGGTAAACCAAATCAATGAGCGACACTACCTGCGTTATCTGCAATTCTCACAAATGCATTAGTCCCTCAACCAACTTTATCGTCAATACTGCAAAACCAACTAGGGGTGGCACTAGATGCACTTACAATCTCCCCCTTTTTGGTGATTGATGACAAACTGGTTGAAGTTTTCAACGGGGATAAAGTATGTGAAATTGTAAAGGATAGGATATTGTCTTCATAAGTGGCAAAGGCTCCCCCTGAAGATGTGCATATAAGTAGTTTTGCTTTTGGAATGCAAATGCACATGGCAGGTTGTACTTGTGGAGATCCTCTTCAACTTATGAAGATAATTCATCATGCATGAAATGATATAACTAAGAGAGTGACATGCATAATGAAAAATGGACGTCTGCAGAATGATCTAAGTGCGGAAGTTATCATCGCACATGGAAAAGAAAATAAGTAGCAGACGACCATTGAGTTTAAGTGTTACAACTCAAAGAACGAAATGTATCAAAGGCAAGAGTTGTAATCACTAGGAAAAATATAAAGCAACCGCCCATATGAACCCGCTTGAAGACTATCAAACTCATATGCTTCTCCCCCTTTTGTCAGTAATGACCAAAAAGGTTTCAAGACATAGAGCATCTACTCGTCCTCATGAGGAGTAGGTGAAGCATTAGGGTTGTAGTTGTTGTTTGGCGGCGCAGACGAACTTGGTGCAGTGTCGATGCGTGTAGAAGTAGGGGGCAGTGAAGTAGCATCGTCTTCATCATCGATCATGTTGGCATTCACAGTTGACGCGGAGGAAGAATGGTCAGAGTCTTTAAGGGATGGTGTTCGACGTAGGACAGCATTCCATGGAGGAGTGGAGTCAAACTTGAATCTTTCAGTGAAGCCCTCGGCTTGAAGATCTGCTTCAGCACTAAGAAGTGTCAAACTCTTCCATGTTCGCCGACAGGTCTCGTGAGTGACAAAGGCATTCTTGGTGGCAAGATTTCGAATGCGATTGACGTCCACCAAGAGGCTTTGCATCTGTCGCTTGAGCCAAAAGTGATGCTTGTCTTGTTTTTGATGCAGTGCCACAAGAAGTTCTCGGTCATTTAGGACGCGAGAGTGCTTCTTAGGCCTTTGGGCAATTGTTCTCTCAGTAGCTTCAGTTGGCGCACGATGAGGCAGACGAGTGTTCCCAGCCATTCGATAGACACGAGTTACTGCTTGGACTCCTTCCATGGGCTGAGTGAAACTTTGCTGTTCAACATTTTGAAGACAAAGAGGCTTCTTGGCAGGCTCAGGGTATATGGCTTCAACTGACATATCAACCTATGGTAGAAAGATCAGATGATTGCGAGCAGAGGGTTGATAGTTGATAGCAGAGTGTAGCTTGATGAGGCGCATGACCCATGGAGCATAGAATTTCAGGCCAAAAAGGTCAGATCCAGACGCAGCCAGTTGCCGGAGGAAGAATTCTTGTGCGTTGAAGCTGATGCCATTGAGGATGTAAAAGACCAATGTCTTCATTACTACTTCAAGTTTTGCAGCTGATGAATGCCCTTTGATAGGCCATAGAGTCCGCCTGATGATGTGATATATTGTGCGAGGCAGATACTCAAGGTCATCAACAAGGAACTCCTTTGGGTATTCAGCGTCATGTGGCAAAGGCTTCATCATGCTCAACATCTGGCTCATGTTGGGTTCTGGCTTATGGAAGATGCTCTCTAGTGCATTGCGGTGGAGTTGACAATCAGGTTTGTACAGCTCTCTGGGAGTGGATAAGCCTGTATGCTCAATGATGTCAAGAGCTTTGGCTTCATGATGAACATTTCCTGTCATCCACTCGAGAACCCATGTCTTTGTATCCCTGTTGTAGCCGCGAATGTGGAGGGTAGCATAGAACTGAAGCAAAAGTTCCTCATTCCAATGTTCTTTGTCTGTCACAAAGCTGAGCAGACCTGTATCACGAAAGCAGTCAAGTGCTTCTTCTAAGCATGGCAGTCCAGCAATGGCTTCAGTGTCGAGGCGCATATGAGGGAAAATGCGCCCTTGATCATACAGAATGCAGGAGTAATAGCTTCGCTGCTGATGGCTCCAGAAATGATGAGATGATATTCTTGACCTTGAGTAGGGGTTCTTTGCGCTGTCAAAGAAGGTGTTGTGGCTTTTGAAGCCATTTGCATTGAAGGACCCTGTAGAGGTGGCAGTACCTGGGAACCTTGGCAGTCTTGGCTTTGGTTTCTGGACCTGAGGCCTATGCTCAATATGATAATCAAACTGAGGACCAGAGACATTAGGCGGAGGGACCAGAACGGGCCATCTGACAGTGATTAGCTGGCCATGGTTGTATGCTTGCTCAATTGTATGGGGCCTTGGTGGCGGAATAGGAGTAGTGGCAACAACAGTGGCTTCAGGCTGCACAACAGAAGCTTCAGGAGCAGTTGCAGCATTGGATTCTGGCATATTGGTTGGTGCAGGCTCCACACTTGCTTCAGCCATGACTACGTCATGTGCTTCATTTGTGTTGGTGGTGGCAGCCTCAAGATTTTCAACCTCCACTTGAGGAGCTGGAGGGTCTGGCACTGGCACGTTCACTTCAGGAATAGCTTCTTCAGTAATGGGGGAGTAGGGACACGTTCTTCTTCTTGTTCATCATCGGCTGATGCAGCCGGATTATCTTCAGCAGCTTTGGCTTCAGACACGGAGACATTCACAGTCGGAGTGGCTTCTGGAAACACTTGATGTGCAACAGATTGGTGGTGCACTTCTCCTTCTGGAACGCTCGGAAGAGGGACTTGAGGCCTTGGTCCTTTGCGAAGCCTTTGTAATACTGGCGACGCCTTTGGAGATGGAGTTGGCTGGGCCTCATCCTATTCTTCTTGCACAGGTGGTGTGACTTGTTGTTGTTGGGGAGTACTCGGGGAGTCTTGTTGTTGTGGGCGATCAGCCCATGATGCATCCTGAGCAATTGGCGTCAGAGGACGACCAATGCTGATGATTTCGCTGTTTGTGAGAACAGGCGATGATACCAAGTTGTGTTCGATCTGAGGAAGAACTTCATCATCTTCAACATTGTCATGGTGACCAATGTCTTCAGTAGCGATGAGATCAACTGTTGGAATGTCTTCAGCTTCATAAGCCTCTGTGGAAGCAGGCTCATGAACAATCATTCATCGTTCTTGGTGTTCAGATGCAGGGCGAACCATTGAGATAGGTTCAACAACTAAGGGCTCTATGGGAGCAGCCCGATTCTTCTTGATTTTGCGCTTCTTCTTGGAGGGAGCAACATCAGAGGCTTATGAGTTTTTCCTTTTTCTGGCTTCAGCCTCGGCAGCCCTCGTCTTCTTCAGTTCTGAAGCGGTTGACATGACCTTTGGCTTCGAAGCAATCATGCTGCTTGGGAATACTATGCGAGGTTCATCCTGCCTTGAAGGTGCAGGTTGGACAGTTGATAGCTTCTTCTTCTTTGCAGCCATTCTCGGGTCAATGCCAGGATGACCAAGAGCCTTGCGCTTCTCAGCCTCATTGTAGGCTAGCACACACTTGTCAGCCAGACTCTTCATGCGCTCTCGAGAGCCTCGAGCTTCTTCGCGCTTCTTGTGAAAGGCTTCTTTGAGCTCGTGCAACATGATCTTGAAGTTTTTGACATCTTGCACGCTGAGCTTGGCCACATGCTTCTTGAACTAAGCTTTCTCATAGTCGATCTTATGCTTCAGTTCAACGATGAGCTAAGCAAGAGCTAGCTCAGAGGCAATAGCGCCATTGAAAGAGACGCTGAGGCCAATGGGAAGTTGTAGATCATGAAAGCTGAGATTTGGGGTGTCAAACCACTCATCAATGAATTTATGGATGATTGCCACATCAAAGAGAGGCAAATTATTGAAGATCTCTGCTTCTTCCTTGCTCTTGATCAACTGCTCAAGAGCATCATCTGCAAGATCATCATCGCTGGACAGATCAATGTGCTCTTCACGTAGAATGACAGCAGGAGTCAATGTCAGATCAGTATTCTTGACCATTTTCTTTTTCTTCTCCGTCTTCTTGGAGATACGTGATAGATCTTCAGACTGCACACTGTCTTTAGGAGGTGCAGTGGCCAGTGGCTTCACACGTGAAGCTTTTGGAGGAACAGCTGATTGTGAAGCCTTAGTCTTCTTTAGCTTCTGCGGCTTTGGAGGAGGAGCTAGGGCTTCATCAGTGTCAGTATTATTATCAGAATGATCCACTCTGGCACCTTTGACCAAGATGTAAGTGATGAGGCCATCAAGGTTTGAAAAGGGGCCGATGGCATTGGGTTCTGCATCACGTGAGCAGTCAGCACGGGGAGCAGAGGGACCAGGGTTGATGTCTAATCCCAATGACTTCTTGTTTTCCTTTGCTGATGCCTTTGTGTGCTGGAAGTTGCGCTTGAAGAGATTATCGTCACGACACCAGGGCAATGATGATGGGTCGGCATTTTCAGGCTGAGGTCCACGGACCATACAAGGATAGAAATCCTGTGCAATAGCTTCAGCTTTGTTCTTGGGTGGAAGGCCTTGATAGAGAATATCACCCCAAGGACTTTTGATAGCATTCTTCTCAGCGTATTCCGGGGTCACGAACTTGTATTTGAACCATTGTTCAGCCCAATATCGTCGAATCCATTGGATTCGTGTCTTGCGCTGATTATAATCCTCTTCAGGATCTGTCTTGTAAATTTCTGCAAGGTCATTAGGCAAATCGTTTGATGTCCCCCCTCGATGTTGTCTGCCACCCTTCCTTACTGATTTCGCTGCAGCCATGAACTTCAAACTGAATGGCTTCAATACGTTCAAAGGCTTCAAAGGCTTTCGCTTGCTGGTCAAACAAGAACTAGCTTCAGGAGAGTTAATGTGTTGCTGTAAGAATTCTGCAAATGAATGCAGACTATGAGAACCAAGGGATTCTCCCACGGACATGTACATGTGACAGTATTAGAGATGCGAGGGAAGGGGAAGAGGTCATACGCATTCTCAGAAGATTTTGAAGATAAATCAGTTTAAAGACATTGACCTCATGATGCAAAGACATTCACTTATATGTTGAGAGTTGGTTCCAGATTTGTACGAATCCGTGAATAAGTACAAGTGAGGAATCTAACTAGATATGAAGCTTAAGTGAATCTACTAGGCAGTATGAGATGCAGACAAAATAGATCTAACATTGTATAGGCAGAAACCAATTTTGGTAAATAGGATGAATCATTGAGGATCAAAAAGATGGTAAAAATAGAGTTATATTTACCACACAAAAAACTGCTAGATGGGATGAGTAGGAGACCGAGCAGTTCAATCCACCGTGCCCTAACTTGGCGACGGAGGACACCTACGGCGGCGGCGGAGAGGACGATGTCCACGGCGGGCGTGAGGACGACGTCGGAGAAGTCGCGGCAGCTAAGCGCTTCATCGCCGGCGTCGTCGAGAGCTAGCGGTGGCGCTAGGGTTTTGACGAGGTGGAGAGGTGGAAGAAGGTTTTCTTGACCGCAGGGGACATGTATTTATAAGGAAGTGTGCAGCATAGCGCAATTACGCAGGTACCCCTGGCTGTTCACATCTGAGGGGCACGTGGCAAGCATGCAACATACTCAGAGTTTTCCCACATTCCCACGCCCGCCAGGTTTGTCGGATGGTTGTTCCGGCTTCTCCGGATTTCAAACAATAAGGATGAATCATTTAAAACAGACTTAATGTTTGTCTCTGTGTCTTCTACTGACAAGGATGCAGAGAAGACATTTGACAGTTTCAATAGAATGCATATGATTTGGACAGATAGAGTTTGAGATAGAAAGCATAGAGAGATTAGGGTCCGATCACATTCACTTATTTCAAACGTTTTAACAAGGAAGACATAGCAATAAGTGAATGTTGTAGAGGACAGAACACTAGTATATATATATATATATCAGAAAGCAATGAAATCAACATAGTGAAGTAAATCATGAAGATAAGTTGAAATTTGAAGACAAACCAAATGCGAAGACATTGCAAAAATAACGCCATGAGTGAAACACTTCAAACCAAGAAATTTGGTGGTGGCGTTACCCACCATATAGGAAGTATTAGACCCAGACACGGCGCACAATTATCGTGGCGCTCCAAAGTCAAATTCCACGTTAATGTATTCACACTCAGAATGTAAGTCTTCATTGATTGAAGATATACTTTACTTCGTGCGTTGCACATCTAAGTCATCAACATGCATAAGTGTTAGGATGTGTGCCTGATTACATGACATTTGAGGATTCCAAGATATTTAGCTCACACCGTAACTTGCAAAACCTGTTCTCATCCAAGGGCTTTGTGAAGATATCTACTAGTTGCTCTTCAGTGTTGACGTGAATGATGTCAATATCTTTCTTCATGACATGATCTCTGAGAAAGTGATGACGAATTTCAATGTGCTTTGTCTTCGAGTGCTGGACTGGATTGTTGGCAATCGTGATGGCGCTTTCATTGTCACAAAAGAGAGGTACTTGTTTCAGATTGATGCCATAGTCCTTGAGAGTTTGCTTCATCCACAGAAGCTGAGCGCAGCAAGATCCAGCAGCAATGTATTCAGATTCAGCAGTTGAGAGTGATACACAGTTTTGCTTCTTTGAAGACCAACAGACAAGTGATCGTCCCAGAAAGTGACATGTGCCTGATGTAGACTTGTGATCCACCTTGTCTCCAGCATAATCAGCATCCGAGAATCCAACCAGATCCAATCTTGAGCCCTTTGGATATCATAATCCGAGTGTTGGGGTGTAAGCCAAATATCGAAGAATTCGCTTCACAGCTAAGTGATGCGATTCCTTTGGTGCCGCTTGGAATTGAGCACACATGCAAACACTAAGCATAATATATGGCCTATATGCACATAGGTAAAGTAAGGAACCAATCATGGAGCGGTATACCTTTTGATCGAACTCTTTACCATTGTCGTCGGGACCAAGATGGTGTTTGGCTGGCATTGGCGTTGTGTAACCTTTGCAATCTTGCATTCCAAGCTTCTTCAGACAGTCTTTGAGATATTTTTCTTGAGATATGAAGATGCCATTCCTTTGCTGACGAATTTGAATACCAAGGAAGAACTTCAGTTCACCATCATATGTCTTCGTGAAGAGTGTGGGATCGAGGGATCCAGGTTCGAAGCCTTTGCTCTTCAGGAAGTCTTTGATCGTATCATACCAAGCGCGAGGAGCTTGTTTGAGGCCATATAGTGCTTTGTTTAGCTTGTACACCATATCATGATGTTTTGGATCTTCAAAGCCAGGTGGTTGAGCAACGTACACTTCTTCTTCAATCTTGCCGTTGAGGAATGCACTCTTCACATCCATTTGATATAGTAAGATGTTGTGGTGGTTAGCATAGGCTACCAGTATGCGAATAGCTTCAAGCCTAGCCACAAGAGCAAATGTTTCATCGAAGTCAATTCCTTCAACTTGAGTATATCCTTGAGCCACAAGACGTGCTTTGTTTCTGATGACTTGACCATGCTCATCTTGCTTGTTTCGATATATCCATTTTGTGCCAATAATGTTATGCTTGCGAGGGTCAGGACGCTTGACTAGTTCCCAAACATTGTTCAGCTTGAACTGTTGAAGTTCTTCTTGCATAGCTTGAATCCACTCAGGTTCCATAAAGGCTTCAACAACTTTCTTGGGTTCTGATATTGCACAAATGAAAAGTGCCCATAGAAATTTGCTAACTGTGTTGCTCTTGAGTGAGTGAGTGGACCAGGTGCATTGATGCTATCAATTATCTTCTCAATTTGTACTTCATTTGCAACACGAGGATGAACTGGACGAAGACCTTGCTCTTGCTGATCATTGTCATCATTGGGAGGATTGTCTTCGGTCTGAGCATTGTCTTCAGGTTGGTTTGGTGCAGAAATGATAAGTTCCTCTTCAGGCTGTGCTTCAGAAGGCATGATTTCACCAGTTCCCATCAGCTTGATAGATTCACTGGACGGAGCTTCATCTAGTGTATTTGGCAGGAGCTCTCTTTGTGAACCGTTGGTTTCATCAAATCGCACGTCCATAGTTTCAACAATTTTGTAGTGATAGAGGTTGAAGACTCTGTAAGAGTGCGAGTCCTTTCCATAACCAAGCATAAAGCCTTCATGAGCTTTAGGTGCAAATTTTGACTTGTGATGGGGATCCTTGATCTAGCACCTAGCACCAAATACTCTGAAGTAGCTGACATTTGGCTTCTTGCCAGTAAGGAGCTCATAGGATGTATTGTTCAGAAGCTTATGGATGTAAAGACAGTTGATGATGTGAAATGCTGTATCAATAGCTTCAGGCCAGAACTTTCTTGGTGTCTTGTACTCGTCGAGCATTGTTCGAGCCATCTCAATGAGTGTTCTGTTCTTGCGCTCTACAATGCCATTTTGCTGAGTGTGTATGGAGCAGAAAACTCATGAGTGCCCATTGTATCCAGATAAAGATCAAGCCCGGTGTTCTTGAACTCAGTGCCGCTGTCACTTTTGATATGCTTGATCTTGACGCCATAATTGTTCATGGCTCTATTGGCGAAGCGTCTGAAGACATCTTGCACTTCAGTCTTGTAGAGAATTATGTGCACCCATGTATATCTTGAGTAGTCATCAACAATGACGAAGCCATAGAGACAAGCTGTTGTTGTGAGGGTAGAGTAGTGAGTAGGGCCAAATAAGTCCATGTGTAACAGCTCGAAGGGTTGAGATGTCGTCATGATTGTCTTCGAGGGGTGCTTTGCCTTAGTCATCTTTCCAGCTTCGCAAGCACCACACAAATGATCCTTCTTGAACTTGACACCCTCGATGCCTATGACATGCTTCTTCTTGACGAGTGTGTGTAAGTTCCTCATGCCAGCATGCCCCAGCCTCCGATGCCAGAGCCAGCATTCTGAAGCTTTTGCAAGAAGACATAGGGAAGCTGTGGACCTGCTGAGAAATCTACCATGTATAGATCATCTTTCCGATACCCTTCAAAGACTAGAGACTTGTCAGATTCCATTAGTTCAAGGCAACGGTATTTTCCGAATAGCATAATCATGTTCAAGTCACAAAGCATTGAGACAGACATTAAGTTGAACCCAAGGGATTTAACAAGCATCACTTTATCCATGTGTTGATCCTTTGAGATTGCAACTCTACCTAGACCCAATACCTTGCTTTTACCAGTGTCAGCAAATGTGATGTGACTCTTGTCGGATGGACGTAAGGTTGAGTCCATGAGAAGACTTCGATCACCAGTCATATGATTAGTGCATCCGTTGTCCATAATCCATTCTGAAGCACGAGGTGTCATACCCTACAGTGCAGTTAGGAGGATAGGCTTCACAAAGTGTGTTGTGAAGCATAAGCATTTGACGCACACAAGGATTATCACAGCTTAGATCAAGGTTAGAACTCATGGTATGACTGGTAAGCGATTCTCATGTGAAATACATAGTAAGACCATTTTATCATGCGTCCCTTAATGTGTTTTAGGTCCCCAGCAATAGTATCGGACGCCTTTGATAGCAGGCTGGAGACCTTATTCGGCAAAAGAGAGTTAATTCTTCTGCACCACCCACATCTTCAGGGGTGGCTTAGAAGCAATGAGTCTAAGTGCAGCATCTGAGAACTTTGGCTTTGGAGCCTTAGCAAATAGCCTTGCAGGAGATGAATGATACTCATATGAATAAGCAGAAAAGTTCTTAGTTCTATGAACATAGCAGTTTGAGGACACACGCTCATATTCATAAGTCTGAGTATGATTTCCCTACAAAACATTGGCGTTAGGGTGACTCAGGTGAGTCCTGTATCTGTATGAAGCCTTTGGACCATATGACGCCTTAGGTCTGGGGTTTGTCTTCTTCCCTGGTGGTGTCATGATGACATTCACTGGAAGATTCTCAAGACAGCTTTTGGGAACCCAAATCTTCTTCATAGGTGGTCCATTCCTGCAGTTAGTACCAATATACCTGGCAAACACTTCACGATTCTCATTTTTGAACAGTTTATAGTTTGCATGAAAGGATTCCTCAATGATAATAGGATTAGCACAGGTAAAGCCAGATAAGGTGGATGGATCCACTAAAGGTTCCTTTGCACCAACCCATGTGGTTTTGGGATACTGCTCAGGCTTCCAGTAGGAACCATCAACATTCATTTCCCTCTCGAACCCAACACCCTCTTTCCTAGGGTTTTGGTTCAGAATCTGCTTTTTGAGGACATCACAAAGTGTCTGATGTCCTTTTAGACTTTTGTACATCCCTGTTTCAAGCAATGTCTTCAACCTAGCATTTTCATCAGCAATAGTAGTGGTATCCTCCATAGAGGGGTTAGTTTCCACATCAGCAGTTGAAGACAATGCAACAGTAGCAGTAGTGGAACATTCAGCAACAGAGGTAGCGTTATCACACTCAATGCATTTTAGACATGGTGGTTCAAATCCATCCTGAGCGGAACTGATCTGTTGAGCGCTAAGTGACTCATTCTCCTTTTGAAGATCTTCATGAGCCGCTTTCAATTTCTCAAGCTCTTGCTTCCTTTGAAGATAATCATAGGGGAGTTTTTCATAAGTGGTTGAGAGCGTCTCATGAAGACTTTCAAGTTCTTGGTACTTAGCATGAAGATTTTTTATGTCTTCAACTAAGGACTGTGAACGTGTCATTTCCGCGTCCAACAGGTCATCGCTTTTGTCTAACAGCTTTTGAGTATGTTCCAAAGCCTTTTGTTGTTCAGTTGCAATTTTAGCAAGTGTTTTGTAGCTGGGTTTGGATTCACAATCAGAGTCATCTTCACTTGATGTTTGAAAGTAAGCATCACATGATTTTAACTTGGCACCACGAGCCATGAAGCAGTAGGTGGGAGCAGGATCGTCCATTTCATCAGCTTCAGCGTTGGTGTGGAAGTCATTGTCTTCAGTGTTGAAGATGGACTTGGCAACATAGGCTGTGGCTAGAGCCAGACTTGCAACGCCAGGGTCGGACTCCTCTTTAGACTCCACATCCACCTCCTCAGAAGCAGACTCCTCCTCTGAATCCATTTCCTTGCCAACAAAAGCACGAGCCTTGCCAGATGAGCTCTTCTTATGAGATGAAGACCTTTATGAGGACTTGGAAGAAGACTTTGAAGATTTCTTCTTCTTCTTGTCATCAGAATCATATTCCTTGCTCTTCTTCTTCTTCTTCTCATTGTCCCACTGTGGACAATCAGAGATATAGTGTCCAGGTTTCTTGCACTTGTGACATGTTCTCTTTTTGTTGTCATGAGTGGAAGCTTCATCATTTCTTGAGCTAGATCGTGAAGACTTTCAGAAGCCCTTCTTCTTGGTGAACTTCTGGAACTTCTTCACAAGCATAGCAAGTTCCTTTCCAATGTCTTCTGGATCATCAGAACCGCAGTCAGATTCTTCTTCAGATGAGGAAACAACTTTTGCCTTCAAAGCGCGAGTTCGACCATAGTTGGGACCATAGATATCCCTTTTCTCAGAAAGCTGGAACTCATGTGTGTTGAGCCTCTCAAGTATATCAGACGGATCGAGTGTCTTGAAGTCAGGGCGTTCTTGTATCGTGAGGGCAAGGGTGTCAAAGGAGCTATCTAGTGATCTCAGTAGTGTCTTGACGATTTCATGCTTGGTAATCTTAGTGGCGCCGAGAGCCTGAAGCTCATTTGTGATGTCGGTGAGGTGATCAAACGTGAGCTGGACATTTTCATTGTCGTTTCTCTTGAAGCGGTTGAAGATGTTGCGAAGAACATTGATCCTTTGATCTCTCTGAGTTGAGACGCCTTCGTTGACCTTGGATAGCCAGTCCCAGACTAGCTTTGATGTTTCCAGAGCACTCACACAGCCATACTGTCCTTTGGTCAGATGACCACAGATGATGTTCTTTGCAGTAGAGTCCAGTTGAATGAACTTCTTGACATCAGTAGGGGTGACACCTTCACCAGTTTTGGGAACGCTGTTCTTGATGACATACCAGAGGTCGACATCAGTGGCTTCAAGATGCATGCGCATCTTATTGTTCCAGTAGGGATATTCAGTTCCATCGAACACGAGACAAGCAGCAGAGACTTTGATTATCCCTGCAGTTGACATAGCTCAACTCCAGGTGGTTAAACCGAATCACACAGAACAAGGGAGTACCTTGCTCTGATACCAACTGAAAGTGCTAGTTATCGACTAGAGGGGGGGTGAATAGGCAATTTTTATCAAAGTCTTCAAAACGTGGAAGTTTCGAAGACAGATAATAGAAATGACCTAATTGATATGCAGCGGAAGATAAACTACAACAAGCAAACCATAGTCAAGTATGCAATAATGTGAAAGTGCAAAGACTAATAGCAGCTTCGTAGTAAGGATCAGGATGGAAGATAGTATGAAGCCAATCAACGATAGTAGTCAAGCAATGGAGTCAAACAGGTATGACAAACAGGCAATGACTTCACGAAGACAAACTCAAGGTAAAGGGAGTTAGAGGATAGAACCAGTCACTTGTTGAAGACACAGGATTTGTTGGACCAGTTCCAGTTGCTGTGACAACTGTACGTCTGGTTAGGGAGGCTGAGATTCAACTCAGAAGACCGCGTCTTCACCTTATTCCCCTTGAGCTAAGGACACACAGTCCTCGCCCAATCACTCTGGTAAGTCTTCAAGGTAGACTTCTGAACCTTCACAGACTTCGTTCACCGGTGATCCACAATGACTCTTGGATGCTTAGAATGCAACGCCTAACCGGCTGGAGGATATAGAGTCCTCAAGTGTAATAAGTCTTCAGGTCACTCAGACAGAAAGACTTCAGTGATGCCTAACACTCTTTGGCTCTGCGTGTTTGGGCTTTGTCCTCGCAAGGATTTCTCTCTCTCAAAGCCTTCAAGGTGGGTTGATCTCAAACGACAAAAGCCATAAACTAACTCTGAGCAGCCACCAATTTATGGTGTAGGGGGTGGGCTATTTATAGCCACAAGGCAACCCGACCTGATATGTCCGAAATGACCCTGGGTCACTAAGGAACTGACACGTGTTCCAATGGTCAGATTTCAAACACACACGACAACTTTACTTGGGCTACAAGCAAAGCCGACTCATCCAGCTCTGGATAAGATTTGCTCTCATTGTCTTCACTCGAAGACATAGGATTTGGGTTGAGCATCACTTTAGTCATTCTGACTTTGTTCACTTGGACCCCACTTAACAGTACGGTGGTTCCTATGACTCAACAAAGAAGAAAAGGAAACAACGAAACAACACAGTCTTCGCGCTCCATAGTCTTCAATATGAATATCTTCACATACCACCATTGTCGTCAATGTCTTCATACATTTTTAGGGGTCATCTCCAGTAGGTAAACCGAATCAATGAGGGACACTACCTGCGGTATCCTACAATTCTCACAAACGCATTAGTCCCTCAACCAACTTTGTCGTCAATACTCCAAAACCAACTAGGGGTGGCACTAGATGCACTTGCACTACCCCCCTGGGCGCGCCCTCCTGCCTCGTGGCCCCCTCGTTACGTCTCTGACTTCATCTCCAAGTCTTCTAGTTTGCTTTCAGTCCAAGAAAGATCATCACGAATGTTTCATTCCGTTTGGTATTCCTTTTCTCCAAAACACTAAAATAGGCACACACAAAAACAGAAACTGGCACTGGGCCTCTGGTTAATAGGTTAGTCCCAAAAATTATATAAAAGAGCATATTAAAGCCCATTAAACATCCAAAACAAATAATATAATAGCATGGAACAATAAAAAAATATAGATACGTCGGAGACGTATCATGGGGCCACATGGGACATGCGTCACACGGAACAACCATCTGATGAAGCCCCGTCCATGATTAACTGGATGATTTGAACCTTTTTGCAAAAGGTTATAAACAACACTAATGGTCCTACAAGTCATAATGAAACCTCTTTGGCCATCCAATCTTCTGTACACGTTGTACATACGTTTTGTTTGTGTTTAAGAAGTTGGTCGTCGCGGCGCCGACACCACGGCCCCGACCTACACTGTGTCCCATGCATGTAGACGTATACCGCCACCGCACCAGCGGTAGACGTGACCTTGCAGCGCTGATTGGATGTGCAGGAGTGTGGAGTAGAACACCATTGGAGTATAGATTGGAGTGAAGTAAGTGGGAACATTACATGACTGTAAGTTGAAACTTGCTAATTATGTTGCCATGTTCGTGTGTGCGATGGTGTTATATAGGACGGAGGAAGTAGCTAACACCATTGGGAACAAATGTATGAAATCTTGGGGCTAAACTGTACATGTTGCAACTTTGTAAAAATTGCTTCAGAACAGACACTAATGATACCGGGCTTCTCAATTGTGACCTCCATCGTGAGGGGCACCCCTTATTCCAAAGGGTTAAGTATATTTTTCTCTGTCAACTTTCTCGAAAGTATAGAAATGGTCCTTCAACTTCAAAACCAACAAAACTTAGTCCCTCAACTTCTTAAACCGGATAACTTTAGTCACCTCCTACCGCTTCGGTTGGTTTCATTAATGATGTGGCATGGATTTGACCCTGGTCTTCCAAGTTGATTGCCACCTCATCTTTGTTCTATTTTCCCATGCAATAGGAATTTCGTGGAATAGTTGATGTGCACACTTGTGGGGTCCTTCTGCCTGTGCTCGTCAGCCTACGCCTATTGTTGCTGACTTAGAACAGAAGATTGGAGATACATGGAGCGTTGGGAGGAGCTGACGGTGGCTGGGCCAGAAAGACGAGGTGCGCCAAGGCCAGCAGGGCCATGGCAGAGTTGTGCGTGTGACCAGCAGCACCGAGGCACGCGGCCAATGCGATTTTCGGGTACATCCCCTCCCCTAGCAATGGACACCTTGAGGTGGCGCTACAGGTCTGCATGCCTCCCTTCCATGTGGTCAACATTGAATAAGCACTCAAGCAGTACAGCCTAGACTACGGCTCCTCGCTCGAGGGCGATGTGTGCACGCCTGGCGTGATGCTCACGCTTAGCCTGGCGTTTGCCATTAAGAAGCTCATCTAGGCGCATGGTGCGTGCCGGCTGCTCGCATATATAAGACAACACCAAGGCGGCGCGGCAGGGCATGGCATAGTCCAGTGGCAGCGGAGCACGGTGATGTGTAGCGTGCACGGCATGTGCTGGCGCTGTCTTCACTAGACGAAAGAAGTCCAGATAACCCCCCGAGTTTTCACAAATCGATCACATTACCCCCTGAATTTTAAAACCAGGTATTTAACCCCCTGGAGGTTCCAAAACCAGGTAAATTACCCCCTAAGGACTTTGTAGAGTGGTTTTAAGAGTTGTTTTGTCCACGTGGCCCACTTCACACAAGCCTGCTATTTTCTGTTAGCAGCAAGCTTGACTTGCCGATTCCTGTCCGTCCGAAGCACCTGATGCAACTTGGAGTAGAGTATGTGAAGCTAGTTTCCCTGTTGCCCTTAAAAATCCTAGTTTCCTTGTGACGGATGCAACTTGGAACATGTAGAAGCTAAGCTCACGTACACGAAGCTTTTTGGAAAAGGACGTACACGAAGCTAGCTCGACTTGATCTCTGCCAGTCTGTGGCTGCTCGTCATCACCTGTTTGCCCCTACGCAGCTCCTCCGCACATTTTCAGCCGTGCCACACCTCCGTTCATCACCGGTAATGCCCAGGCCACGCCGCGGCCTGATGCTTTGCACAGTTGCACGTGTGTGGACTTTCCACGTATCTTGCCGAGCTTTACTTGGTCTGCAACTGGGCACTTAGCTTGCAGAGCACAACAGAAAATCAAAATCACCAAACTAAGTAGTTGATATCCCGTGTCTTGATCTCGTGGCTAGCACGACAGATACAGACAAGTACGCCTACATCTGAGGAGAAGGTCAATGCACAATGTGCCAGGATAGCATTGTGACAGATGTAGCTCTAGCGCTTGCTCGTAGCTTGTTGCTGGCCTGCCTCCAGTTCCACTCTGCGCTCGTCCCCTCAATACTCTGATGGGTGCATCAACTCGAATGTCGAATCAGCCACACAATACAACAGACTGCATGCTGCTACAGAACGCGCGCGCAATGGCGTGGGCACGTGGCACGGCGTCACAACCTGGCGTACTTGTCAGGCATGTGAGCACCGTCAACCAGGTGAGCAATGTGATGCATGCTGGCACTTTGAGTGCAACAGCAGCGTAGCATGCTCAGGAAGCAATCATCACTGGCCATAGACGAAATGCATGAGAATAGAGGAATGGATGATGAGTTGTGCATGTTGCAGGCTACGTGTTTAATGGAATACATGTGCGTAGGTGTGGTGATATTGAGTTGTTTAGAGGTGGGACAAGCAGTGGCTTGTGTAAAATGGGCCACTTGTTCAAAACCACTCTTAAAACCACCATCCAAAGCCCACAGGGGGTGTTTTATCTGGTTTTGGAAACTTCAGGGGGTTAAATACCCGGTTTTGAAGTTCAGGGGGTTATGTGTTTGTTTCGTGGAAGCTCGGGGGGTTATCTAGACTTCTTTCTCACTAGACACGGCGACCATCATACAGTGGAATGCAGCTCAACTAGCACGGACGGGGGTACACATGGGATAGTAATGGAGGTACGTACAACGGCTACGACCAGCAGGGCATGGCTGCTCGGCGTGCTCAAAGGGGACTCAGCCAGGGGCAGTAGATGGCAGGTTCCACTTACCATTGAGTCAGTAAAAACCATGCCATGTCATTAACAAACCACTCGAAGCGGTACAAAGGACTAAAGTTATCCGGTTTGAAAAGTTTAGGGACCGAGTTTTGCTGGTTTTAGAGTTGAGGGGTCATCTCTATACTTTCAAGAGAGTCGAGGGATGAAAAATATACTTATCCCTATTCCAAAAGATGGAGTAGAAGTAATGTACTCCCTCCGTCCCATAAGAGCATCTCCATCCGTTAGCCCCCCTAGGAGGCATATAAATTGTCGCCTGGGGGCGAGCCGGCGGCAAACTCGGCTCTGGGAGTGGTTGGGCACCCAGTCGTCGCCCCCAGGCGCCGATTTCGGCCCATTATTTGGCCCACTTTCGTCCAAAAATGGCCTAGTATCTGCGTGAATCGGCCCATATTCGGCGCGGTTCGGCGTGTTTCGGCGTGAATTCTCCCATAAATAATTCAACAAATAGAAATCAAATATTTCATCACATAGTTCAGTGTGTTTCGGCGTGTTTTTGCCTCCATAGTTCATCATAGAAAATCAATGTAAATCAAAGAGTTCAACAAATAGTTCAATACAAATTATATAGTTCAACAAATAAAAACTCATATTTCATCACACGTCATTCCCGGCGTCGCCCTTGAGCCTTCATAGGTGCTCCACCAGATCGTGTTACAGTTCCTGATGCACCTGTGGGTCTCGGATCTCCTGACGCATATTGAGGTAGTCAGTCCAGGTTGCCTGTAGCTGGTGATCAACTTGGGTAAGAGGACCCTGCCTGTAATATGGCTCTGTGTCAAACACTGGCTCTTCCTGCTCACTCTCAATGATCATGTTGTGCAAGATGACAAAGCAAGTCATGATCTCCCACATTTGATCTTTCGACCAGGTCTGAGCAGGGTACCGGACAACAGCAAATCGAGATTGGAGCACACCAAATGCCCGCTTAACATTCTTCCTGCAAGCCTCCTGAACCTTCGCAAAGAAGGCGTTCTTGCCTCCTGGCACAGAGTTTGAGATAGTCTTCACAAATGTCGACCATCTCAGATACATGCCATTTGCTAGATAGTACCCCTTGTTGTAGTGCCGCCCATTGACCTCGAAGTTCACCAGAGGAGAATGACCTTCAACAAGCTTGGCAAAGACAGGGGAGCATTGCAGGACGTTGATGTCATTGTGAGTTCCTGGCATCCCAAAGAAAGTGTACCAAATCCAGAGGTCCTATGTGTCCACTTCCTCAAGTACCACACTGCAACCGCCTTTGGCGCGTTTGTACAACCCCTGCCAAGCAAATGGACAGTTCTTCCATTGCCAATGCACGCAGTCAATGCTTCCAAGCATCCCAGGAAATCCTCTTGCTGCATTCTGTGCTAGGATCCGAGCAGTGTCTTCCGCATTGGGTGTTCGCAAGTATTGCGGTCCAAACACTGCCACCACTGCCCTGTAGAACTTGTAGAAACACTTAATGGTGGTGGACTCGGCCATGCGCCCATAGTCATCTAGTGAATCACCGGGAGCTCCATATGCAAGCATCCTCATAGCTGTCGTTCACTTCTGGATTGAGGTGAATCCAAGTGTGCCGGTGCAATCCATCTTGCACATGAAGTAGCTGTCGAACTCCCGGATGGAATTCACAATCCTGAGGAAAAGCTTTCGGCTCATCCGATAATGGCGCCGAAATGTTTTCTCCAGATGCAATGGAGCGTCGGCGAAGTGGTCGGAGTAGAGCATGCGGTAGCCTTCCAGACGATGCCGACACTATTGGAATCATCTTCTTTGCCATTTGCCATGGCAGACGGCAAAGGCATAGATCCCGCATGGCAAACTTCTTTGCCATCTGCCAGCACACGGCAAAATGTTCGTCTGAACAGGTGCTAGCAAAGGCCTTCTTTGCCGTCCGCTTCCTAGAAACGGACGGCAAAGGATTGGGCCATCCACCATCTGAGGCCAGCAGACGGCAAAGACAACGGACGTCAGTAGGGTGGCGTCAAAGCCGTTAGGGGGGTTAACAGCGCTCTTTGCCATCCTCCAGCGGACGAACTGAGTCAAAGCTCTTTGCCATCTGCTGACGGACGGCAAAGAGCTCAGTTAGGCCAGCACTGGGAAGCTGCCACGTGGCCATCTATGCCGTCCGCCAGCAGACGACAAAGATTCAATGGTCTTTGCCGTCCGCTGGCGGACGGCATAGCTGACCAAGTAGGCAACCAGTGTTCCCTGTGTCTACAGGTAGCTGCCACGTGTCCTCTTTGCCGTCCGCTAGCAGACGGCAAAGAGGCTATATATCCCCTATTTTTAGTTATATCCATTTAATTTCACTGGAATTCAAACACAGATATAAATATATTTTTTTCACAGGCACAACAGACATATGATGTATCCAACACATAGCTCCATCCATGACAACATACATGTATACATACATAAGAAACACAGTTTCATCCATACATCTTACACTAATATCACAATGTTCATCCAACACATTGTTCCATGCATCCATATAACAAGTTCCACATTATTCTTCGATACAAACGAAAAGAAGAACAAAGAAACAAGCACTCCATCCATGCAAGCTTCCATATAGTGAATTAAATATGCAAAATGGGAAACAAGAAAGTTAGAATAAGAAGAGGAAGAAAACTAGAAGAAGAAGAAGAAGAAGAAGAAGAAGAAGAAGGAGAAGAAGGAGAAGGAGAAGAAGAAGACTATAAGAAGAAGAAGAAGAAGAAGAACTTCTTCTTCTTGTTTTCTTCCTATTCCTTCTTTTCTTCCTCTTCCTTAATTTTCTTCATCTTATTATGTCATTTGTGGAGTAAATAGGCCAAATTATGTCATAAATGGACTAAATAGGCTAGAAAAGAAGAAAAATGCCATTTTTGAGCTAGCGTAGCAAATTATGCCATTTTTTTACCTAACTAAGCTTATTGTGTCATTTTAGAGGACAACAAGCAAGTATATGACATTTATGAGGTTAGCAAGGTTATGATGCCATTTACGAATAAAATCAAGTAAGAGGAGGAAAAGAAGAAGAAGAAGAAGAAGAAGAAGAAGAAGAAGAATAAGTTCTAAATATGCTAAATTATGTCATAAATGGACTAAATAGGCTAAATAAGAAGAAAAATGCCATTTTTGAGCTAATGTAGCAAATTATGCCATTTTTGACCTAACTAAGCTTATTGTGTCATTTTAGAGGACAACAAGCTAAGTATATGACATTTATGAGGTTAGCAAGGTTATGATGACATTTACGAATAAAAACAAGTAAGAGGAGGAAAAGAAGAAGAAGAAGAAGAAGAAGAAGAAGAAGTAGAAGAAGAAGAAGAAGAAGAAGAAGAAGAAGAAGAAGAAGAAGAAGAAGAAGAAGAAGAAGAAGAAGAAGAAAAGAAAGAAGAAGAAGAAGAAGAAGAAGTTCCTATTCCTTCTTTCCTTCCTCTTCCTTTATTTTCTTCATCTTATTATGTCATTTGGACTAAATAGGCTAAATTATGCCATAAATGGACTAAACAGGCTAAATAAGAAGAAAAATACCATTATTACGGAGGTGTAGGAATGGTTGGGGCTGCGCTAGTGGCAGACGGAGGTGAAGGACCGGTCGGGGTTCCGGCATTGGCAGACGCGGAAGGATTGGTCGATGCTTGTTGGGAGCGAAGCTGAACCAAAGATCGTTTCCAATAATGTCTCGTTAGCATGATGCAAACTTAAAAGTGAATCTCTACTCCTAATGGAGCAGTTCGTGAATAGTCTCCACGGTTTATTTTCGCTGGGTTTTTTTCGTCTCTCCTCCCACCACCCCGTCCCATCCTGGTCCATCAGTTTATTTTTCTCTCCACTCTTTATTACAACAAGGACTTTCCTAATGTATAACAAATCATGAATCTAACTTCCTTAAATTATTCATATCAATTGATTCCTTTTATTGTTTCGATTTGTCTTAGGAAACAAATAACAAACTTTTAAGAAACAAGTAATAGATTTGAATCTAACTTTCCTAACTTATCTAAATCAATCGATTTCTCTCATTAGTGAATTTTTTTTAGGAAACAAATAATAGACACGTCACAAACTTTCCTCCCAATAAATAGTTTCTTAACATTTGCAAACTTTCCTAATCAGACACGTCACAATCGGGAAGGTACTGATATCATGTTACCAAACAATAAAACCCCATTTGCATAGAAATCAGTTCAAAATCCTAACTTTCCTAAATTTTTACCTTTCCTTGATAACATCCAATATTACCTATGTTTTCCACCTATTGAAGGAAATCACCCCTCCATCGATATTAGCATTTTTTTGGAATGAGATCTCCGGGTTATGATTGAATAGTCCCCACGGTTTATTTTCGCTGGGTTTTTTTTCGTCTCTCCTCCCACCACCCCCTCCCATCCTGGTCCATCGGTTTATTTTTCTCTCCACTCTTTATTACAACCAGGACTTTCCTAACGTATAACAAATCACGGACCTAACTTCCTTAAATTATTCATATTAATCGATTCCTTTTGTTGGTTCAATTTGTCTTAGGAAACAAATAACAAATTTTTAAGAAACAAATAATAGATCTGAATCTAACTTTCCTAACTTATCTAAATCAATCAATTTCTCTCATTAGTGAAATTTGTTTTAGGAAACAAATAACAGACATGTCACAACCTTTCCTCCCAATAAATAGTTTTTTAACATTTGCAAACTTTCCTGATCAGACACGTCACAAATGGGCAGGTACTGATATCATGTTACCAAACAATAAAACCCCAATTTGCATAGAAATCAGTTCAAAATCCTAACTTTCCTAAATTTTTACCTTTCCTGGATAACATCCAATATTTCCTATGTTTTCCACCTATTGAAGGAAATCACCCCTCCATTGATATTAGCATTTTTTTGGAATGAGATCTCCAGGTTATGATTTTTTTGCGATTCTTTCCAATTGTGACCTCTCCTTCCGCTCCGGCTCCTTCTCGCATAATCACCTCCACCACAGCCAGCTGACGCCACCCTAGACCTCTTGCCTATCCACACCTTCTCCGCCACCTCCTCCTCGTACTCCATTGACAATTCATCCGCCATGTTTGTCCACGGTAGTGTTGAGGGCATGGCGCAACAGCGTACCGGTGGTAGAGCAGCACATAGCAGCAGGAAGAAGCACGCAGCAGGCGAGGCGAGCGGTCGATGGTGGAGGGCAGAGATGCGGCAGGCGTGGCTGAGGGGGCGGCCAGCAGAAGATGGCTACGACAGGAGGCAGCGCGAGGCAGGGGCGTGACAGCGGGGCGAGCAAAGGGATAGGTGGCAGCAGACAGGGCGAGCGTAGCCAGCGAGAGTTTGACACACGACCAGGGTGTGCGTCGCACGGGGCACAGTGGTGCGGTGGATGTGGCGAGCGTGATGGCAACGACGGGCGCGATGGACACGGTGTGGCACGTGCATGGGCATGGAGAGCAAGAGAGGAAGTGGCCCCGCGGGCGCATAAGAAGAGCTGAAGGCTCGGGCATGGGCACGCATAGGAGCGGGCATGTGCCACGGGGTCAATCCGAGGAGTTTAGTGGCTACCCCTGCAATGGCCATGGCGGACGGCGGTTCTCGGCCACGTAGAAATACCTAATGAGAGCAAACGAGAGGGGAAACTGGGGAAAGGCAAGAGGAGATCATGGCGGTGTCAATGGCACCCTAGGGGAAGACAGGAGAGCTCAAGGCGGCGCGGATCGAACAACAATGTGGTGGTGGCCGAAGGTTGAGGAAGACGGCAACGACGTCGATCTAGGGGTGCTGGACTTGATCTCGTTGGCGCAGACGAAGTAGCGGAGGCATTTGGAGCTCCTCAACAAGCTCCTAGCCAGCAGGGAGGGCAGTGGCCGTGTGGACGGGGTCGGTCATGGTGGTCGTGGCATCTGACTTCATCCAGATCACCAGGATCGAGCGAGCAAGGAGGAGAAGTGGATCTGGGAGGGGGCGTCGAGGAGGAGTGAGGCCATGGGGGCAGGGGAGGCAAGGCGTCACCTTATCCATTCCCCTTCGATGCCGGTGAGGTGGTCGGGCGGGAGCCCGGCTCTGTAGCGACGGGCTCGGGGAATAAGAGAAGGCGATCGTGCAGGGACTGGACCACTGGGCCAGTTCGGTGGCAAGGCCCGGGGGGTATGGGAAATCCCCTTTTTCATCGTCCTTTTCGTTTGTAATGTATTCTAATCCGTTTCTCCTTTTTAACACCGTTTTCTATTTATTCTTATATCAACTAAATAGATTTTGTTAATTGTGAAACTATGCACACAATTCAAGCACAATATTTTTAGGTGGCACAAAAAGTTTGGGGCCAAAAGGAAATACATAAAATTAGGTTTATATTTAATTGGTTATTTTAACTACTATTGGACCTCTTATTAATTTGACAAGATTTAATTTTTGGGTCAAATAATGTTGGGCTCAACATGTCAAAGATCAGTGAAATTTCTAGAATATTGTGAACATTTTAGTTTTACTGTTTGATGAAATAATTTATTTAACTTTATTTTAAATTTGAATTGCGCTTTGATTTTTATCAAGTGGCAGTTTGGCTTAGCAAGCCTGATGACATGGCATCATTAGGGGGAGGTCACTGTAGCTAACGACTTGAGGTGTTACATAATCTTCCCATTTCTTAAATTTCATTGTTAAATGATTGG
This sequence comes from Triticum aestivum, assembly GCF_018294505.1. Lineage (NCBI taxonomy): Eukaryota > Viridiplantae > Streptophyta > Magnoliopsida > Poales > Poaceae > Triticum > Triticum aestivum. The sequence continues at coordinate 601,786,607 of NC_057795.1, read as the reverse complement.
GGTATATATCACACTATCCATTAGTTCAGTCAAGCTCACCACAAGTCCAAACATTATTGACAATTGAGTAAGTCTTAACTGCGGAGAGAATAGGCTATGTGTGTGTGTGTTAGAGAGAGAGAGGGAGAGAGAGTGAGGAAGAGGGAGGGGAGAGAGTGTGTGTGTGAGGATTTAATGGGAAAAAAGGTCGCCAATGTCGTAATATTGAACTCTTAAAGTTAATGTGGCCCCGTTGCAACGCATGGGCGTTCTTCTAGTAGTACTAACTAAGGACCATTCAAATCAAACTCACCGTGCTTGCCGGAGCAATCTGCGGCATCGGCGGAGGGGCCTGACCATTTTTCTCGCACATGGTCTGCACATATGGTTCTCACGAGTCAGTCATATTAGTTAGTAATGCGAACATTACGTGCATGATTGGGCTAATATGCACGAGAAACGTACCACGATGAGTTCGTATAGGGCTCGGTGAGATGCACTATTCCGGTTCCTTTCCTCCTCCAACAAATTAGCCGTCCTCTCCTTCCTCTCCCTCTCCCTCTCCGCCGCCTCCCTTTTTGCCTCCTCCAAAAGCACCTGGGTCTTCAATCTCTCCTTCTCACTCGCTGCCTGCAACACATCACTCCTCGTTAGCATTGTAATCATCGACGGACGCACACACAATGTAATGGAGTAAAGGTCACAGAGTCCGTATGACTAACCGCCACGGCGAGCTCCACAGGCCGTGCATGGGGCGTTATCTCAGGATCAGAGCTACTCAGGCGCTTCTTGATCTGCGGGTGAGTCTTAGGACAACGTATTGGTCCATCACCAATGGCTTGAGAGCCATGGGACCTCCCGCCACCAGATATCATCACCAGCACTGTATCAAAAGCATCCTGGCTTGGGTTAAAGTCCTCCCCTTTCCTTGTCTTCCCCTCGTCTCTGTACTTCACAAGCTTGTGGTGGGAGGAGATGTTGGTGAAGCTCTCTATATGATCTAGGTCAGACTCCGTGAATGCCTTGGCCTTCTTGTACGGGCCATATGGGCCATGCCATAGAGGTCGAACAGACTTGGCATAGGCTTCTTGTTGTACTGCACTTGAGAGAGAGGAACACAATATTAGTTAAGGGCTCAAGCTAGCATTAAGAATGATATTGCTATGTAAATAGGTCATTTTGGAGCTAAGAAAGGTTATTATGTCATTTTCGAGGAAAATAAGCTAAGTTTAGGTCATTTTCGAGGTAACCAAGATTATTATGCCATTTTTTACCAAAGTATGCTAATTATGTCATTATTGAGCTATCCAAGGTAGTTATGCTATTTTTTAGCAAACTATAACATATTTAGGCATTTTATAGAGCTATATAAGGTTATTATGTCATTTTAGAGCTAATTATGTCATGAATGAACTAACTAAGATTAGTTTAGGTCGTTATTGAGCTATCAAATGTAGTTATGCTATTTTTAACTAACTAAAGCATATTTAGTCACGTTATAGAGCTATCTAAAGGTTATTATGTCATTTTAGAGCTAAATATGTCATAAATGAACTATCCAAGGTACTTATGCCTTTTTTTAAATAACTAAGCATATTAAGTCAATTTGGAAAGGATAAATGCTACCATGAAGAATGAAATTGCATGAATCATGTAGCAAACCACATACCCGGTTATCCCCGTACTCAAACAGGTTGGAGCATCCTTGATGGTATGTCACACCTTCCATTTGGTCGCGCTTATACTTGGCCCTTTTGTGTTCGAGTAGCCATTGGGGAGAGCACCACGCATCCACCAACGCCTCCCAATAGTCCATCTTATCGACACACCATCTCGGGGGAACCTAAGTGAGTCAAGAGAAATTTCAGCGCTACGAATCAAATCAAGAAAACTAAGTTCAAGGCATTAAGAATAGGTATAATTACCGCCAAGTACTTCTCCCTACTCAGAAACTTGTTGTGACACTTCTTCTTGGCCCTCCTCATACCCTGCGAGGCGTAGTAGCCTCGAACGGCCTACACCCGAGCCTCGTGCCGTAAGTTCTGAAGTAGGCGCTTGCACTCAGCTTCCCAACCATAGCCGCGGCCTCCTGTTCTCCCGCTGAAACCCTGTAGAAGATCTACAATCAAAGAAGACAACAATAATTAGTACAATCACTAGCTAGGTAGTGTTCATTTTTAATTCTGTAAAGGTGAAACTACCCAAAACCGACGGAACACAATGTCGGCCACCGTCTCGCACATGACACTGGCGACCATCTCCCCCAGAGGGGCCGGGGCAACAGAGTACAACTCCCAGCTCAGTGCTAGTTGTGGAACCTGACCCTCACCGGGCATCGTGACCCACCCAGGAAAGTGCTGCCGGCAAAGCGTGCCAAGGACCTGGTTGGGCCTGCCGACACCACGGTCACGGGGGTATATCCAGCCCCTGCAGTATGACAAGGCCAACACATTAGATATTAATTTAAAGGAACATGAAGGCAAAAGGTTAAAAAATAGTAAATGCACTTACTTCAACCCTTTAGGCGCAATCAACCACCTCTGGTCGGGGGTCGTCGGCACAGGCGAGAGCTTTGTACAGCCACGCTTGTATACCTTCTTGCCCTTCTCAACCATCTCGTCGTCGCTATAGCTATCATCTGAAAAGGTGTCCTCGCTACCATCCTCCGGGCCACTAGCCTCCGGAGTCTCGTGGGAAGAAAATGGCGGGACCGGAGTCTCGTGGGAAGAAGATGGCGGGACCGGAGTCTCGTGGGAAGAAGACGGCGGGACCGGAGTCTTTTGGGATGAAGACCCCTTGACCGAAGTCTTCTGGGACGAAGACCCCGTGACCGGAGTCTTCTGGCCAGACTCTGGGACCGAACTCACATGGGTCGAAGGATCGGCGACCCAAGTCTGGTGGGGCAAAGGACCAACGACCGGAGGCTCATGGACCGGAGTCCGAGACAGGTCCACATCAGATGGAGCAGGTCTGTGGCGGCGAGGAAGGCGTAGCAGCCTTCCTACCTCTCCCGCTGCCACGTCCACTGATGTCTACTATACAACCTTCTTCTTGTAGACGTTGTTGGGCCTGCAAGTGCACAGGTTTGTAGGACAGTAGCAAATTTCCCTCAAGTGGATGACCTAAGGTTTATCAATCCGTAGGAGGCGTAGGATGAAGATGGTCTCTCTGAAGCAACCCTGGATATGAAACCACCTCAAAGTTATTCTTTCGGATCGATCAAAGCTATTCTTTTAGATCGATCTATAAAAGAGTTCTTCTTCTTCTTCTTCTTCTTCTTCTTCTTCTTCTTCTTCTTCTTCTTCTTCTTCTTCTTCTTCTTCTTCTTCT